>NC_079147.1:24092263-24353531 GCF_945859685.1 Eupeodes corollae
GCATCCCCAGCCTCTTTTACTTATTATCTATAGGCAAAAGTTTTTTATTTTCTTCTAGTCGAATTCTAATGTCTACAATTTTCAAAATGAAGAGCTTTGACCTTGACTCTATATGTACTTGAAGAATCTACATGTAATATGCATCAAGTTCTGAACCTTCAAACATCTATTAACATAAATAGGAAACCATTATATTATTTTCTAGGATCGCTGAAGACTTTTCAGCAACAGTGATGAGATATATTTTGTGAAACCGACCTTTTATCAGTTTTAAAAATATGTTTTTAACATAGGTTATGAGTAATGGGTAACTTTGTAACTGCTTATTCCAAATTGATGCATGATCTTGAAAATGTGTTTAAAAAAAGAAAATCACAAACTTTATCACTTTAAAGATAAGTTTGGTTGACGTTGAATTCGAATAATCTTCACTATTCGTAGTGCAGTTTAAAGGTGAAGCAATGTTGGTATACATTTTGGGGTTATCAAGTTTCAAAACATAAATAATAAATGTCAATCTTAACGTTGCTTTATGTTGTCAATTCTTCTGCTGACCGCAGACTGTTATAGACATGTTCATTTGTCACACCTATTTAAAGAGTTCGATTTCACCATTCAATTTTATTTCTTCAGGTTTAAAATATTCCCATAACACAAGTGTGACTCCATCTAATTGGATATTTCACTTAAATTACCTAACTGACACCAACATCTCACCAAGTCAAATAAATCCATCCAAATCCGAAGACAGCCGTAGTAGATTTTAAAACATTCTTCAATCAAGAGAAATAAAACTAAAAAAAAAAAAAACAAATACGAGTATAAAATCAAAGTTTAACTAGCGTTAAATTTACGACGCTATAAACATGTCCCACAAAAGTACATTCATTTAGCCAGAGGCGCCAACTCTCCAACCAAAATGATAATAAAACTTGAAAATAAAAATGAAAACAGCCAAAAAGAACTATCAATAGCTACATCGACTTCCCAGGCTTCCAATCTGTATTAATTACCAATAAAAGTTGATCATACCTTCTATACGGCTAAAACGGCTACAGCTATAGCTACGGCTACGATTACGGCTGGGGCCTAATGATTCACTGTGAAATCAAAGTCCAAGCCAAGCTATAAGCCAAGCCAAAAAAAAGAATCAATTAGGTTCCCGCAACATTTTGAAATGAAAATGAACACTCCAAAGCCAAACGACATCGTCAGACTTGCGGCTCAGAGGCAACACACCTTGATTGATCGACTCGATAAGCAAGCTGCAGCGGAACTGAATAGATCAGTAAAGATCGCTTATCGCCTTTGAATTTGCAAATGTCACCATTTTCGAATCCGGTTGACCATGTCGAAGTCGAAGTCGTCATCACTGCCGCCGTTGTCGTTGAAGTCCACGACGACGACGAACTCATTTGCTGGTCCATATAGCCCCTCTCTATTCTTCAACCATGTATGAGCTCTGGGCACTAGAAAGATATGGTTTAGTGACATTTCGGTCCCATGAAATCAGTGATTGGGAAATTTGGATTTCTTATCGCTGACCGACGATCGTACGTTGTTGTCGTATACATTCATATGCATATTAAATGAATCCAAAAACCCGCCCCTAAACCCATTCCGAGATTTATAGCCTCCATAAAAATGATAGACGGACCGAGACCAAAAGCGATCAAAGAATTGAAAACTAATTAACTAAATCCCGCTCTTCGAATTCAAATTCAAATTGAAATTGAAATGGAAATCCAGTCCGGTTCGACGCACAAAGGGGGGATACTCAATTCTCTGTCCCGATCCCGATCTCAAATCCCAGTCTCATTCCTCGATCCTATACCATAAGGAGTGAGGGACAGGGAATGAAGAAATTTTAATAAGCAACCAAACAAGTTCCAGTCATAATCCTCTCCATTCGACCATTATGTGCACCGGGATCACATTAAGTGGAATCCCGAAACGAAATGGATTTAAATCAAAAACTCGTATAACTTGTCACATGCGATAAGCTTCCAGATTTTAGAGTGCGCTCCGTTGGACGTTGACCAGGATGCATTGCATGCAGCGCAGGAGCGTATAGTGTAGTGCAGCGGCAGAAGCAACAGCGCGCGTTGCCGTTGTTGGTGCAGTAGCATATTCGGGATCTGGAGGCCCATCGCACATATATACTCGTAATTCGTACATCTTATCTGATGCTGTAGTGTAGGGTATTGCGGGTTGGTCGGCCTCCTGGTCTGTTGCAAGGGGAACACTTGTATTTTGTTTCTCTTTCCTCTCAAAATGGAAGGAATATCCATCCGGACTGTGTGCGGCTTCTGGCTGATTATCTGCAGGTGAGATGTTACCTGAAAGATAACATTTACGACATTCGCGCCCAACCCATTATGATGCAGCATAGCTTAGCTCTATAGAGCCTCTTGCCATCACAATAGTCTCATCATCTTTAAACTGCGGGTCCGTTGGACAATTATGATAGAAAATTTCTATACCCATCTCAGAAGCGAGCCATATGGCTGTTTCGGCTTCGGTATGAAATGAATAAGGTAAGACACTGAAGACCCAATCCTCACTCACCTTACACAAGACTCATGGAGGAAATTAATTTTAATAATGCTTCCCCATAACTATCGGTCAATAATTGAGTGTAAATCATGTGGCATTGTATATCCGTATATATAGATGATATAGCTTCTGAATTATGAAGGTATCTAAAACCACCATGATATGGGATTAGGTGTTGAGTTGGAACTATGGAAGGAAATGCGGAAACAGAAGTTGCGCAGTTAAGTTTAATGATTGCTCACATTTTTAAAAGTCAGCATCATATGAGACTATGAGATAAATTTGGTGAGCATACAGCAGCAAGGTAGGAAGGGTATTAATTTCTTTAGATAACTCTGGAAGATGTACCTATAATAATATCTGAATAATAATTTTGGAACATTAATCGGCTTTTAACGATGAAATAAGAATATGAGATGATTGTGTTTAATGGCTACAGGTTGAAATTACTGAATTTACTCAACCTGTAAATAAATTCTAGATCAGCTCTTCTATCCAATTAGTAAGTTTATAATAGATTTCACAGAAGCCTTTCGTCGACATGAGAACAGGCTGCTTATTGATAGGATGCTGTTTTTAGAAAAGAACAGCAACAGAACAGTAACAAATACGTACAGTAGGCGATTTTTACCCTGAAGCGAATTTTCTTAAGGTCTGCCGAAATAAATGCTATGCAGTTAGATCATGCTTTATAATGATGGTGGGTTGCTCTCGTGAGTTTCAAGTTTCTACAGGTTTTGAAAATTTGACAAATCCTACCTACTTGTTGTTTTTTTGCCAGTATCAGCTGTTTAATTGAATGTTAAGAAATGTTGAAGGAATCGGAACAATGCAGTTGTTAATATTGTTTATTCTGTCAAAAGACTTAAGAAAATTCTTTTAAACCATTAATGAGATCGAAAATTACGAAATTAATGGTTTGAAGATGTTTATTTAATAAGATCTTTTTTAAATAACGATTGTTTTTTTATGACTTTTAATTATTGTTCAAGTCAAAAATATTGATGCAGAAAATTTTGTAGTTATGAGGTGAGTAAAAGTTTCAAAGTTCATTTCATCAGTTCTGACTTATCAACATATGACAGTAACTTCACATAGCCACATACAAAGCAATCGAAATGTGCTAAGTCAACAAGACCACTTCTGGACAAAAAGTTATTACCAAAATGATTCTGCAATGTATTGATGGTTAAGCTATATTACCAATTGAGAGAAGGGAGGAGAACCGTTTGCTCAGAAGAATGAAAAAAGCCCATGAGCAGCGTGAATTCGAGGAGATCCAGGAATGGTTTTATTAGGAAACATTTGCGGAGCTTTTATAAAAGAGTCAAAAAGACAACCACGTGATTTATTAGCCGCCCTGGAGCTTGCAAAGTTGAGAAGAGACGCAGTCAATGCTAAACATCTAGAGATATTATTTCAACCAGCTTCTTAATGGTGATGAAGTCAACGATACCGCCAGCGAGCAGCCACCTCAAATACATCAAGAGTTCCACCCACCCAACCAGAGTGAGATATCAAACAAGCCATCACCAGGCGGAAGTCGAACAAAGCGGCCGGTGATGAAGGTCTGCAGGAGGCATGTATTTTAAATACGTGGGGCAGAAAGTTACTTAAATTTGGTCGAAAGAAAGCATGCCCGAAGAGTGGAACTAAAGCACCATCTGCCCGGTCCGTAAATTGATCCATATTCCGGTTTGGGTGGAAAAGTAACATCCTGCGGAGAAGACATAATCATGAGCTATATGAGCTGTGTATAGCGACTTGCCACTGTTAAGAAAACTGTGTGTCCAACGCTAAGATGGCTAGGGCATGTCGAGCGTATGAACTTAGAAGCTCCAGCCAGTAAGGCATTCAGCGCCAAGCCTGAGGGAACAAGAAGCAGAGACAGGTATAATCTCCGGTAGAGTGATCAAATTGAGGCCATCGCACGTCAACTTGATATTCGAAACTGGAGGCAGCAAGCTAGAGATCGATTAAGCTGGCGAAAGTTATTACTTCAGTTTCAGGAACATAATGCGCTGTAGTTCCAACTAAATTTAAGTAAAGTAAAGTAATGGTGTCCGTTAAAGGGTTGAGGATTGTCTTTGCTCCATATATTTATTGACTATCAGCATAGTTTGATATTCTCAAAAAAATTTCTAAAAAAAATTAAAAATTTCTGAATATTTTTGACAGCTATTGGTCATTGGTAACTTCGACAACAGCTGAACAAAAATTTCAAGCATATTATGACAGCATATGGCTGTGGAGGTAAAGATCCAAGACAAAATTATAAAACATTTCAGAAATATTTAAGAAACATTTCAGATGCATTTAAACAATGTTTAAGAAACATACAAATATTTTTGAAATGAGTTTTTGAATCTGAACCCTCGTGAAACAATTCTTAAATATTTATGAAAAGGTAATGGATTTCTGTGAGACTCACAAGCATTTACAGGTAGAAAGTGCAAAAAATTCAGTGAACGGGCACATTAACGCTCAAATTGGCACACATTTCTGAGTTAAGACATTGACCATGGAATGTGTGATTTTATCATATTGCCTTCTATGTATTGAAAATAATTGCCATTAGAACCAGAAGCCTTGATATTGAAAGTCCTGTGATGGACTATCTACAGAGAAGACTCTACCTAGCTAGTAATATATATGTTCCATTGTTGTTTGTATAGCTATTAATTACAAATAAATCAGGAATAATAGCTAAAATAAAATTATAAATTAATTGACAACATCGTTCTGGAAAGAATTGTGCAAAACTCAACCGTCAACACTAAAGGTACAATCTTCCAAAGGTCCAGACATAATTGAAAGACCAAAGCTAAATGTCAGTGGAGCGTTTTTTAACATTGCGACGGAAGCGAAGAAGATGGGTTTAGTGGTCAATGAGGGCAAGTCCAAGTATATGCTGTCATCGAAAAAGTACACTAAACAACGACGTCTTGGACAAAACGTCACCATGGACAGCTATAACTTTGAGGTAGTTAAGGACTTTGCCTGCCTAGGCACCGCTATTAGCACAGACAACGACACCAGCGCTGAAATCAAACGAAGAATAACTCTTGCAAATCGTTGCTTCTTTGGACTTAGAAGGCAATTGAGAAGTATAAAGTCCTCTTTCGAACATCTAAAATCACCATCTGTAAGACAATCATCATCCCGGTTCTCATTTATGGCGCTTGGGTTTGAACCCTGTCAAAGAAAGATGAGAGCCTCTTAGGATGCTTCGAACATACAATTCTTCTGGTGATTTTTGGTCCCGTATTTATAGATGGAGAATGGAGGAGAAGATATAACGACGAACTGTACGGGCTGCACAGCGACACTGACCTAGTTAGCAGAATTAAAGTCCAACGGCTTATATGGCTAGGTCATGTAGAGCGGATGGACATCAACGCTCCAGCCCGGAAGGTCTTCAAATCCAATCCCGAGGAATGGCGCAGTAGAGGAAGACCGCCACTCAGGTGGCGCACCCAGGTGGGAGAGGACCTCAACCAACTTGGCTGCGAAACTGGAGACAGCTAACTAGGGACCGAGCTGGCTGGAGACGCATGTTGATTGAGGCCCAGGTCCGCCCCGGACTGTAGCGTCACCTTAAGTAAGTAAGTACGTAAGCGAGTAAAGAGTGACCTAAGAGTATAAACAGTACTGAGATTGAAGTTGTGTTTGCCTTTAATGGAAGATTACACTGGTCGACAAAACTACAGTCTTCTCTGCAAACCCCCCCCTAAACGAAAGAATACTTTTATAAATGATTAAGTTGTCCTACAGTCCAATCTTGCCCTTACATTTTTCCTATCACATCAAGTTTTTCAAAAAGGCAAATTTTCAAATGCTAGAAACAACAAACGAGGATTTTAAGGCTAGCTTAGGTTAAGTAAAAGTGCAGCAGTCCGTGATGGAGTAAGACACATTTAGGACAGTTTGATGGCTTCTAAGCTCAATGAAATCAGTTTAAGTCCCTTAAAAAAACGTGAGACCTTGATTATTTTAATAGAATTGAGATCGTTTAGATCGTTTTAAAGAATTCTCCTAGGTAATTCTTGCATTTTTCTAGATCAGAGCAGGGCATGTACAGAGGTGGTGAAAGACTGTTTCCTCCTCTTCCTTATCTATACAGCTTCTGGAAAAGTCATTTAAGAATACGATTAGTGGCGTGGCGTGCTTTTCTATTAGACAGTTTCCGGTTAAGACACCGATTATCGAGCTTAAATGCGATCTGCTTAGATATAGCAAGCACTTAGATCCCTTTAAATCTAGTGTGGGATAGATGGTTTTTGTGACCTGACACGTGGTGATGTTGTTCCACCTGGTGCTTGCCCTCTTCATAGCGTCCTGCATTAGAAATTGTTTATATGTAGCGATTAGAATGCCAGCATTAGCCAAACGTGGTAAGATGGGTTGAACTGTACCATTCCTGGTGAATTCATCTACCTTACAGTTTCCTATAATGTCTCTATGTTAAGACCATGAATGCTCCCTAAAAACAGTGCTCGTCTTCTTTGAGATTAATACATTTCAGTACACTTAACTTAATTTTTTTTATAATTAACGGGCACTCAAGGGTTTATTAATACCCTTAACATGTTTAAAGTTAGACACAGTGCGAGCTTTACGAAAATAGTGAAGGATTAAAGAGGAGATACCGATGCACAGTGGTCTTAAAGTGTTGAATATCAAAATGATAGGGAAAAACAGAGCTTTGTCCCACATCCCACATTCTCGATGTGCGGTTAAAAAAGGAATCTATATACTTGACAGTACGTCCAAAATTGAGCTCAAAGTTAAACTGATGTGTATTCCTAGAAGTACTAATATTACGGCTGAATTGTCTGAGGGGAGGAATGCAACGTGCTAATTCGTCAGAACACTGTTTATAAAAATATCGGTAGAACAACGACAGGCATAAAATTGGGGCGGTGTTCAAGTGACGTAATTGTTTCGGTTATAGTTTTATCGCCTATCATTTTCAAAGCTCTTTTTTGGATCCTGTCCAAAATACTTAAACTTATTTTAGGGGCACCTGTCCAAATATGCGAGTTGTATTCAAGTTTTGGACGAATGGAGACTTCGTAACTTATAGCCCGATCAGAAGGGATGACAAATTTCTTGCACCGTCGGAGAAATCCTAAGCACCTAGTAGCATTTTTGGCAATATCGAATATGTGATCATTCCGTAAGAGGTGATCTACATACCGTGTATTGAAAGTTGATAAGTTTGCTGGAAGCAAGTGCCCCTCAAGAATAGCGGCATCGGGGGTGGGTTTCGCTTTAACGACAGGAGACAGCATTGAGTTTTCTAAGCATTAAATTCGACACGGTGTTTGATTCCCCATTGTACAATACTGTCGAGATCAGAATTTAATGAGCTTATCATACGCTGCCGTTGAAGTTCCATGAAAGGACAACGCATTTTGGGAAAACATTTACCGTAGTGAATCATTCGTATGAAAGTCAAAGCATTGACACTATAATGGCTGAAACACAAACACGTTTCAGCTTCGACTTAGCCTGACCTTTACGGGTTCAATCATAGGAATTCAATGCATGCTTTTATAATGAAGCTTTGACCTTACGTTTCGTTTGACAATCGTAAGGAAAAGAACGTAATGTTACGCAATGTAATTTCAAACGGAAGCTCTAGCTTCAATTTGCTAAACATTTGCTTTGTCTGACAGCTCAACAGGTATAAAAAAAAGTCAAAAAACAAAATACATTTGCTTTTGGAGGGATAACCATTGGTTATTAGAAAAAGGTAAAATGAGTTCCAAAGAACAACTCATAGGTAGATTGAAGAACCCTGTAGATTTAGCTTGTTGACGTTGACCAAGAAAACCTTGATTGTTTGGTATGAAACTAAAGAATCATAGCGTTGACTCTTTAAGTTGACCGTGTAATTATGGCTTAAGGGTTTAACAAAATATCAAACACATAATTTTGTATAAAACTTAATATCTTTCATTATTCTCAAGATAATTGGTCGAAATCAAAGTTTTAGGTTTTCAATTTTTGTACCAACAATATTTTAATAAGGTAACATACGTTTGGACATATAAGCAGACGTACAACCTTGGATTTATATTCTAGCGTACTTGAAACTTCGGAAAATATAAAATCTTCAATTCGACAAATGGATCAATTAATTTCTGCCCAATGGAAAACTTCATAAAGATCGTCAGTTGCCAGGTCTTAATTGTCATAAATCCAATCTCTATTCGAATTCATTAATTCTAAATGGTAAAATGTACTAATTTATATTAATGCATTCAGACTTATGTACATTAAAATAAAATAATCGTCCATTTGTATTTCTTAACCAAAAAAAGAGCTCAATATGATTTTATACCTCATTTTTTATCCTTTTTGGCAAAATAAAAAAATCAAACCCAAACTTCATTAAATACTCATTTCTTTTCATAATAAAAATGTCTACTTCCCACCTTTTGCAATTCATGCCCCACCTTGAAGTTGATTCCAAACCATCTTCCAAAATAAAAACAAAATAACCATTAGAGAGTTAAAGAAATATATATCTCCAGAGCCGTTCATAACGAATCGCACAGTGAAAATGAATATCAATATGTGGTTTTAGATAATTACATCGGTTCCCCGCTCGGTCCACAACAAAGCCATTATGATTCCCGACGAGACATCATCGGCACTATACCTATGCTGCTCCATCATCAGGACCCCAAGTATCACGAATGCACGATTTTCCCAAACCCAAGCGGGATACTATACTACAGCCACCCGCTGCGTTTGAATGCATAAGTCGAACCCCTGCCGCATGTGGATTCACTGGAGATAAGGTCGGATCTGGTATCGAAGTCGTCGTCTTCATCTTCATCGTCATCATCATCATCGGCTATGGTCGTCATGCCACGCATATTTTATTCCAACAAAAAATAAAACACCACACTCAGTAAAATCTGGAACTCCATTTGGAACTGTGTGTGGACCTATTTAGAAGAATCAAAGATTCAAATTCACAGATTTAAAAAAAGGGAGCCAAGCCAAACAAAATTGATCTCAGCAAGATCGAGATGTTTATACCTACCTTCAGCTTCACTGTATTGATCCTCATCGCCTTATCGTTTCTACCTGCTTTTGGGAATCGGGATTCACATATGAATACTCTATGAGGCGATCTTTATTTTTTGTGTGTTGAATGTGTCCGCGAGATGTAGGTTTTTGTCTTCCAATTGATTTCTCCCTTTTGTTGTGCATCTCATTTTCGAACACGCCACGCATTCCATTTCCAGGTGCTGGCCTTTGTTCTCCAAAATAATACACATTGTCTGACGATGTGTACGAGTACTTGCTCTCGGTGAACAGTGAATCCCATGTCCAGCTCCAGTCCCAGCAGAACCATCTCACCTCAATTCAAAAGTCAGCCTTTTGACGGATTCACCAAAACCAAACATCATCTTCGACGATTCCAATATGATGGGTCTTTTGAAAGAAAAATTTGATTGAAAACGAGGTTAATGGTTAGGTGACAGCTGGGAAAAATCCGTCTGATAAGATTGATAGGCTCAGCATGTCAGAGAGATAGACAGATCATCAGACGGGCACACAAAAGGAGGCTGGCTTGTTGGAGAGGTTTTTCGGACATTGTTCACGGGTAATTTTCAATTAGATTCTCAAGCCCATTGCTGGAGCTAGAGGTGTAGAGCAGGTAGATTACAAGTGTTTAGCTATTATGCCCATTTTTTGTTTTGTTTTCGAGGTGCGCAGCTTCTCCAAAACTGATTGAATTGTTTCGCTGTACATATTTTGATTTGGACGTGTGTTTTGTTGTTTTTTTCTTCAACTTGGACTTAAGAGCCTTAGTTTTTTTTGAATATTTTTGAAGACCTGATGGAATTTATTGCCACATTGTTGATTATATGTGGTGTTGGTTGAGTTAGGGTTAAGTGTGCCTGTTGCCTGCCTTTGGACAGATTTTATATTTTGTCAAAGGATTGCCGACCTTTAAGCTATCGATCAAGTTAAGTGGAAATGACGTGGAACGATTAGAAATCGGTTATAGTTTAAGTTTTTTTGTGTTGTTGTTTTGTTTCATTGATTTATTAATGGGTTCGCGATGTTTTTAATCTAAAAGAGCTGTTTTATCGAAGTGAAACATATCAACTGTTAGACTTGAGTTGAGAGCATACCATTACTTGGCACTTTGAATATCTTTAAAATGGTTAGATTTTTTTTTTATTTTTGAAGTGTGGCTTAATTGAAAAGTCTGAATAAGATACTTAGAGAAGATATTTACATAACTTCGACAAACAAAAAAGGTTATAACTAAGTTCAATTCACATGTAAGTGTTTTAGATATTTAAAAGTTTTATAAGACTTACTTTAATCGGAAGTGTTTTGAAAATTCCTGACTCACAGAAAATTTCAAATGCATTTTAGGAACCGAAACGTAGAAGTTCAAAGGATGTGACAAGAGAAATAAATTAATGAAATTGTTGACGGAACTTATTTTTTTCTAATTACATAATATAAATTTAGCAGATTCAAAAACTTGGATTAAAAGACAACTACAGGTCCTTATTTTCTAAGGTCATTCATTTTGTGTGTTCCAAATTGATAGATCAATGCTTTTGATGTGTGTCAAACTCTGCCACCATATTGTTAAAATGGTTGCCTTTACGATAGGCGCTCGCTTAACAATTTCACTCTACGTTGGAATTAGTTAAAACTTTCAGTACTCGGAATGTTTATCACAAATCACATATCTGACAATACCAAAAATATTGCTCGGTACAGAGAGAGGTCACTTGGGCGTTGCAATACAGTTTTTGCATTTGAACTGTAATTTAAAAAAGTTTTCATTTGTTCAAAGCTTGAATATTGTTATATATCATCATCAAAATTAATTCACCGTCGTTCTCAACAATTGAACATTTCCAAGACATGATTGAGACGAATTTTGCAATAAAAATCTTGGTATGACGCCCTCCAAAGTCCAATTGGTTAAGGAGTTGAAGGATTTTGATAAAAAATCATCTTTTTGGATGAAGCTCATTTTGATCTTGGCGGGTATGTAAAAAAGCAAAATTGTCGTATTTGGAGGCACAGAAAACCTGGACGCACTGTTTGGTGCTGATTTTTGTCCAGAGGCATAATTGGGTCATTTTTCTTAGAAAATAATCTAGGAGTGGCCGTTACAGTCAATGGCGATCGTTAACTAGCCTGTTAAACTAATTTTTGATCACAAAAATTGAAGAGGTGGAATTGGCAACATTTGTTTCAAAAGGACGGCGCTACATGCGATACAGCCGAAGTTACCAGTCGATGTTTTGCGCCCTGTTTTTGAATATCGCATTATCAACCGCAGATCTGTTGTCGTTTGTCTAACTCGGAGACGATTTAAGACAGTTGGTCTATTAGTTTTGGGGTGCCGTAAAAGATAACTGTTACGCCCACAAGCCAGAGACAATTGAGGCTTCAAAGGGCAATTTTCGTGAAGCCATTGGTGAAATACAGCTGCACACAATCGATAATGTGCTTAAAAATTTAGCCGATCGTGTAGGCTACTGCATGGCCAGCCGAGGTAGCCATTTGAATGAAATTATTTTCCATTAGTAACCAAAAGGATTGTAGTTTTAAATAAAAAGAGAAATTTGAAAAAATATTCACTAGTTTTTTTAATTTAAAAAAATGTAATTTGGCGGATCCTTTATAATAAAATTTTTTACATCGCTCTAACACTGCCGCAATATTTCATGCCTTTCGTTGTTTTCCCGATATTTTAACAAACAATGTTCTGTCGAATCAATCAGTTGTATTGAACCCTTTAAATAATTCAGCCATGATACTATTATTTCCAGGAATGCTCATCAGTTTACCATGTTTATCAGGTATAGATATTCTCTTTTAAACACCACATCGGGAATGTGGAATGCTTTGGCCAACTCAATTTGTTTCTCCCATTACCCCCCTCTTAAATCCTTCTGTTTTTTTAAACGCTTGTAATGTGTTTAATAACCCCTTTAGTATAGGTACCTTTTAATTATTAAATACAAATCACTACAAATCATCATCACTAAATAAAAAAGAATTATACGTGGTTGGGAAGTCACCACGATGGCAATCACCCCAACATGGATTGCTAGGTTCTTAGGATAACTCCAAAGACGTAGAAATGAGGTAACATAGTGCAAACACCTCGCCCCTTTCTAATCTGAGGCCACCAACATCCTTCTTCTGAAACTCAATATCCAGTTAAGATACTTAGTACCCGATATTCAGAAATATTTGTGGGTTCTTGAGAAAATCCTATCTTTACACTTAGTCCTCTGGATACACACAATGTTTGCTTCTATATTTGAACAAAATTAGGCATTCAAAAATTGCATTGTTTGGCGAACTATTTAATGGTCGTCAAAATTGACGGATCCTTAAGCAATTGGTAAAGTTGAAAAAGTGTTTCTGATCGTAATCAACAAAAAATACGCTTTTTGGGTCAATATTTTTCTGAGTCAGAACATTAATGTCACGTAATTTGACCTTTTGGAGACGGCACTCATTTATCCATTAAGATCGTGCGATTTGATGTATGTTTTTTCGAGGGTTCTGTGAGTTGAATAATCTAATGCTAAAAAGCAGGGGTGGAATCGGCTAAGGTGATTTTTGATTGTCACCTTTGTGATCATAAAAAGTGATCAAACTAATTTTTGCGTCTGTGTAAGGTGATCACCAAATTTTGTTTAGAATTTGGTATCACTTTAAAAGAAATTCACTGACGTTTGTTACAATTTCACTTGTTGTATTCAAAAACCGATCTGAAGCTATCCAGATAAGTTTGTGTTGTTTAAGAACTAGGGCCTAGTGACTGACAACTCTCAACTATTCCTGTGTGCGAGTACCGTTGTCAGGAATGGAAGGGACCTACAATTTTAAGCCGATTCCTAACGGCAAATTCGAGAAAGCACTTTTCATGACAAGAATTACTCTTGGAGAATTTGTCAATTCCTCGCAACAGGCACTACCCTACTACAGTACCATATATTATATATATATATTTTCTATTGAAATATATATGCTCATTTTGCGAAGGACGGAGAATCATAATATGACTCCCATCAATGAAGCCGATTACTAGGAAACAAATAATAAAATAAAAAACAAGTAATAAAATTAGTTTATTTTTACTAAGAAACAAAATCCTACCTCCAGGAATTTGATATTTTTCGTAGAAGAACATTTTTGTTGCTTCTGAAGCCGATTGAATAAATTTGATTGTAATTGGGCATAATTTCCTCTCCTTTTGTTTTAAAGTCAAAGGAGAACATCTTAACACACCGAGAGACCTCCTCAAAAACGCGCTTAATATGCTCAATAGATGGGCTGATCACTGCGGACTTAGTATTTATTAATCTTCGAAAAACAGAGCCAGTAATTGTACCTCCTTCAATAAAAGGTGCACCATTAATTTTTACCAATGAAGCCAAGTATCTTGATCTGATATTAGACAAAAAAATAACTTGGAAACCTTTTATTCAGGAAAGAGTTAAAAAAGCTACAGTAGCATTGGAGAAAGTCACATAATACGACAAACTCAGCAAAATCCAACGGACTGCCTGTCCCTGCATAAGCGGGGCATTGAGAACGACACCCTTAGCAGCGTTAGACACTCTCCTCCATCTGACACCTCTCGACATTTTCAGCAAACAAGTGCCAGCGAGTACAGCTATAAGGCTCAACGACTCATTTCAATGGGCCAACAACAATCATTTTGAACCTATTACCACTATTCCTAAACCCCAATTTGGAAAAAGCTTCCAGGTATCCAGAGACTTCACAGGAAATTGTAGAGCCGACGAACTCGTTAAAAATGGAACCGTCATACCTATTTCACCTGAGAGGAAGAAGATAGGTATACCGATAGCTACATGTAAACTTATTCTAAAAGAAACAGCTTTTGCGAATACAAACTGTAGGTGGCACAATTTACCAACATGCGCAGCCACAAAACTCATATGGCCTTCAGTGGACCTAAAGCGCTCTAAAGACTTGTTATCTCAAAGCAGACTTCATATTAGATCCCTAATAGGTGACCTTTGTCTTATATGCAAACATGCAATACGACTTGGTGTAGCCTCAAATGACTTCTGCAGGAGCTGTATGGACGAGAAAGAAAAGGAAACAATCTCTCATCCTCTCTGCACTTGCCCTGCTCTTTCACTCAGACGCAAACTTCATCTGGGAGACTACTTTTTTAATAATCCCAGTGAACTAGCTAAAAAGGATATCAAATATCTTCTTCACTTTATAAAAAGCTCAAAATGGGTGGACTAGTAAGAAAGAATTCTCTAGATGCATGTGGTATTACAATGGGCCTTTTCTTTTGGCCTAAGTGTGTGGATTCTAAATCCGCAGCCACTTTAACCTAACCTAACCTTAAGAAACTAACAAAATATCTTATGGTTCAGGTAAATACTGGTTGTATTGAATGGATTAAAATAATTTTTAGAATAATTGTGCTGCCTCCTAATTTCTGAATTACTTCAAGTAACCTGTGGTATATACTCGTAGATTTACTGAGTGATATGATAGAATTGAGTGAAATTTCGCCCAGGACCATGTTATGGCTTCAATAACTTCTTTGGTTTATTGGTATTGTCGTGCTCCTTTGTAGACTATTCTTGAAAGCCATCCCTACATGTTTTGCATGATATTCAAGTCAGGAAAATTTGGTGACCAAGGTAATAGCTTCACATTTTTCCCATTAATTAATGCTTTCGTTGTCCCTGAGCTATATGTATAGGTTCATTATCTTGTTAGAAAGTCCATAGTTGTCCACAAAAAAATTCAGCAAACTGCAGAAAAGCTCGTTCCTGAAACTCATTGTCGCCCGCTTTTCTTGAAATGATGTTGCTTTCTCGACTCTTGCTTTTTGTTTTTTTTTTCATACGTCTCTGAATTGTCGACGTAGTTGTATAGAACATTCGAACTTCTTCTAATTTCGCTGGCTATAAAACGGATGGCCTTGCCGAGAATTTTGCCTATTTCCTCCTTGGTAAGACTCTTAATTCTACCCATACTTCTTGATTCTGTCAAATTAAAACTCGTATTTAGCTTTCAAATAATAAAGGGTGATTTTTTTGAGGTTAGAATTTTCATGCATTAGTATTTGACAGATCACGCGGGATTTCAGACATGGTGTCAAAGAAAAAGATGCTCAGTATGCTTTGACATTTCATCATGAATAGACTTACTAACGAGCAACGCTTGCAAATCATTGAATTTTATTACCAAAATCAGTAATCGGTTCGAAATGTGTTTCGCGCTTTACGTCCGATTTATGGTCTACATAATCGACCAAGTGAGCAAACAATTAATGCGATTTTGACCAAGTTTCGCACTCAGTTTACTTTATTGGACATTAAACCAACCACACGAATGCGTACAGTGCGTACAGAAGAGAATATTGCGTCTGTTTCTGAGAGTGTTGCTGAAGACCGTGAAATGTCGATTCATCGCCGTTCGCAGCAATTGGGTTTGTGTTATTCGACCACATGGAAGATTTTACGCAAAGATCTTGGTGTAAAACCGTATAAAATACAGCTCGTGCAAGAACTGAAGCCGAACGATCTGCCACAACGTCGAATTTTCAGTGAATGGGCCCTAGAAAAGTTGGCAGAAAATCCGCTTTTTTATCGACAAATTTTGTTCAGCGATGAGGCTCATTTCTGGTTGAATGGCTACGTAAATAAGCAAAATTGCCGCATTTGGAGTGAAGAGCAACCAGAAGCCGTTCAAGAACTGCCCATGCATCTCGAAAAATGCACTGTTTGGTGTGGTTTGTACGCTGGTGGAATCATTGGACCGTATTTTTTCAAAGATGCTGTTGGACGCAACGTTACGGTGAATGGCGATCGCTATCGTTCAATGCTAACAAACTTTCTGTTGCCAAAAATGGAAGAACTGAACTTGGTTGACATGTGGTTTCAACAAGATGGCGCTACATGCCACACAGCTCGCGATTCTATGGCCATTTTGAGGGAAAACTTAGGAGAACAATTCATCTCAAGGAATGGGCCGGTAAGTTGGCCACCAAGATCATGCGATTTGACGCCTTTAGACTATTTTTTGTGGGGCTACGTCAAGTCTAAAGTCTACACAAATAAGCCAGCAACTATTTCAGCTTTGGAAGACAACATTTCCGAAGAAAATCGGGCTATTCCGGCCAAAATGCTCGAAAAAGTTACCCAAAATTGGACTTTCCGAATGGACCACCTAAGACGCAACCGCGGTCAACATTTAAATGAAATTATCTTCAAAAAGTAAATGTCATGGACCAATCTAACGTTTCAAATAAAGAATTGATGAGATTTTGCAAATTGTATGCGTTTTTTTTTTTTTAAAAGTTCTCAAGCTCTTAAAAAATCACCGTTTATCATAGTATCCTCTAATCTGATTTAAAACAAGCTAATAGTTAAATTTAGATTTTGTCCCTATTAATGTTACACAAAGAAAAACAGGTAGGTACGTACTTTTTATGACCTCTTCGGAAAAACATCAAAAAAACTTGTATTTAGTAACTTAAGCCAAAATATTGTTTCGCAATACAAACTTAACCTCATTCATTCCACATTTTGGTTTTTCCAAAAAAAAAACTAAGGGTTTAAGAAATATCGGCAAATAAAAAACGACAAAAGCTTGTCCCTATCCATGTGACACAAAGCGTATGTAGTAATCGAATTGTTTCACCAAACTAGCAGCTCTTAAAATATTTGAAGCCAATATTGGAGATAGTGGTGCCAAATATGGCTTCTTTTTTTACAACAAATTTAGACTAAAATAGTACCCATAAAAAACTAAGTGTCGTTTTTTGAAAATTAATTGTGGTTTTTTTGAAGTTCTCAAGTATTATAAAACAATGCACACAGTGATAGCTATACAACCTCTAGGTCACTTCAAAAGTAAATTTTCAGTGCAGTGTTATTACTTTAAAAAAAATAGTAGGTGTAAATTTTGCACAAAGAAACTACTTTTAAAGTTCGCTGTGTCATTATTTGTTCTGTATAGAGAAATATTTAGTTATATTTATGTTAATAAAAAGAAGCAAAATTTAATCACATTGCTGGCTTTTCAATCAAGAATTTAAGTAAACACAAGAACACTTTCTTAAAATAAACATTTCTTTGATTATATTTAACTGAATGAAAGAAAGTTCAAAATATATATTTAAAGTGGTGCGGCGGCGGCGCCAAACCACACACAAAAAGAAAGAAAAAACAAAAATAAATAAATTCAAATCCAATTCAAATTACCTATTTCCCAAGTTTCTCAATTGCTTATATGAACATGAAAATGTATATTTTTCAAACATCAGAAATGAGTATTTTCAAAACATGTTCAGAAATACCTTATATACAGCAGATCGATCTAAAGTACGCGAGTACTGTACACATCGTATCGCAGCTATATGTACCGTACCTACATCATCAGGAAGACTTTTTCGTAATCAATCGCAGCTGGTTCCACCTTGAGCCAATCTTTCCCATTAGCACTTCAATTTTTCACCAAATCAAATGCTCACCTCTTATAACATTGCACACCCTGGCATCATCTCAAAGTGATAGCAGATAGCGCACTCGCGCACTCTGCAGATCAAAGGACCTTGTAAAGACTTGAAAGGAACTCTCACGCTGTGTTGGGTTCCTGAACTTTTAGAATGTATATCTTCGTCGGCTGGCGGGCGTTGCTCATCGTCTTCGTCTTCTACCTCATCGTGCGTCGTCGTCATCGTTATCGTTTTCCAAAGCTATGCCGCAATTCCACCCGAGTACCCGACCGAACGAAGCGCAAGCGACCTCCTGGGTATAAATAATAAACCATTTCCAATGATACAACATCAAACGTGATGGGTATTTAAATAAATTTCCATAAGACTCCCAGCTGGGAGCTGAAAATTCTCCCCCCTTATACGCCTTTGCTTCCAAAAATATTCATTTGAATGGTTTTTTTCTCGTTTTTTAAGCTTTTTTGTTTTCGAACTCAAAAATTGGAATTAGATTTCTTGTGTGCTTGAGGATGAGCTGCGCGGCTTTCGACAGACAATGACATACCTAAGTTCATTTTGTTAGCTCGTATCGCCAGCAACAGCAGCTGACTGAACTGGGCGCGAGCAATGACGATGCTGACGGAACAGCAACTGCAAAGTGTCCTAAAAATGGGGTTTCTTCATCACGACAAACCGAAGCAGGTTTGCACTCACCATCATCCGCACCATCAGTGGAGCATCTTCCAGCTTCGCTTCGGATAACAAATTAACCCAACGATCATCAGAGGAAGCATGACGCGACGGACGCAAGGAACAAAACCGAAGGAGAATCAAAAATTAATTTGCATATTAATCAAGGAGCGCTTCACGTTTCACCTTTCACGTACCTTACTCGAATGATGGTCAACCATAGAGTATATATAGATGATTATGTGAAGATCTTCTTATAGTCCGGATGGGGCTTCAAACGGACTGCACCGGCAGTTCAACTGAACCAAAAGAGCAACAGATTCGTCCAATCCAAGTGAGAGCCGTAATTCGTATCTCATTGATTTATTAGAAATTATTTATCACTCATTAGTGGCTCATTCAACACCAAGGTAAGTCGGGTCGCCCCAATGACGGCGGCGGCCGGCGCTGCGCTGGCGACGACGACAACGACGATGGATAGTGGCGGTGGTGCTCTTCGATTCTAGATATCGAAAGGTCTTCTATATGTTAAAAGTCCAATGTCTATAAGTCCAATCGCATTAATGCAAACTGATGTGGACTTACACACAACGGACATGCCGCTGCCGCCGCCGGCCGAAGCGATGATGATGATGATGATGAGGACGTGATGTGAGAGGGACACCAATTAACACGTCCTAAAATCAAATACGCGTAAGTTTTATCTCTTAGATTAGAAGACGGTAATACGTGAATTTCGTGCGGAATTATTTGTTGTTTAAGTTTTAAGTTTTGTGGTCGGTCTGATATTTAAAAGTCTTGGTTTTGTGATTTTTTAGTTTGATTTTAAGAAAGGACGTCCAGCAACCGAAAGTCTTTAAGAGCTCTCTCACATTCGATAATCTTATAAAATATACCGACTTATAGTTCGGGACGGGTACTTATAACCAAATCTCAAGTCGTTATTCTAAGTTTAAAAAAGTAAGTGAGCAAACGATTTTTGCTTTTCTTTAGCAAGAACGGGGTTAAGAGTTTGCAAGGTAATTTTGTACGGGATATTTGAAAGGTTGAATTTATTTGCCGATTGAAGTTATCTTAATCCGATTAGGGCAAAATTGTTCAATACCCCTTCAATTAAGGTCATGTGGAACCTTTGACTATAACAAAGATGGGAATAGGTTGATTCCATCCGGGATCTGGTACTGGCGTTAGTTTGGAGTTCGATGTAGTAAATTGTTTAATATTTGGTACCAAGGAACGATAACAAATTTATCTGATTCAGGGTTATATGTTTTTAAATTGTACCCACTTATGATTTATTTACCTATCCATAGCTAAACATTTTTTACTTAAGTTCTTAGCTACAAGATTTTCTAACACGAAAAAGAAAACTAAAATTTTTATTGAGAGATCAATGGATTTTTGGACAAACGGTCATTAGTATTAAATAAATGTCGATAACGGATAAGTTTTGATGAAATTTGTTATGACCAATTCACAAACTTGCAGTTGAATCGCTTGATGACTTTACGAATTTTATCTTTAAAGTCTTTAATAAATTTTGGTGTATTGCAGCATTGACCTCATCTTTTACAAGGCCACAAAAAAAGTTTTAAAGTATTCAAGCACAAAAACCTGTAGCCTGTGACAACACCGCCTACTTGTAGAAAGTAAACGACGTCTACATGAATATTTTAAAATGCCAGAACCACAAAATCACAGCACAATCCATTGTCTGAACAAGTTGTTCCAATCAGCTTCAATCGAAAGGTCCAATCGCACAACCAGAAACTGCACTAAAATTTAACACGTTGAAAATGAACAAGGTTTTTCGAAAATTCTGCTTCTAAAGATCCGACTTTGCTGGCAATCGACCATTTGAAGTTCGTAATTTAACTGAAAGGAAAGTCCACAGTCGGTCAAATATTAACATTGCAGCAGATCCCAGAAATAACCCAAGAACACCACCAACTCTTCATCGATTTAAAGGCCGCATATGACTGCAACTACGGGTACGAACTGTATTAAGCCATGTCTAGATTTGGCGTTACTGCCAAACTCCTCCGTTTGTGCGGGATGACCATGGAGAATTCACGCTGCTCCATAAAGGTTTAAAACAACTTAACAGAACTTTTCGATGTCAAAACACAAGGACAAGGTGATGCGCTGTCATGCTATTTTTTTTACATCGTACTTAAAAGAATAGTGCACACGTCAACACTTTCTTTCAAAAGTCTGTCCAATTACTAGGATATGATGATGATATTGACATAATTGGAAGAACTCAGTGTGATATCAATGGGGCTTTTGTGAGTATTCAGGCAGAGGCGGAAAAATGGGTTTAACAGTTAATGAGGGCAAAACAAAGTACATGCTGTCATCAAGAAAGGACTTGCAACACCGACGTCTTGGTCAAAACTTCACTATCGACAGACGTAACTTTGAGGTAGTCAAGGACTTCGTCTTCCTAGGCTCCGTTGTAAACGCAGAAAGCAACACCAGTGCTGAGACCAAACGAAGAATAACTCTTGCTAACCTCTATTACTTTGGGTTAGGAAAGTAATTGAGTAGCAAAGCCCATCTCTCTTGAGGGACCAAATTGTCGCTATATAGGACCCTGTCCTGCTATACGGTGCAGAAGCATGGACTTTGACAAAAGCGGATGAAAGCACATTGGGTCGGTTCGAGAGAAAAGTTCTTCGTGTGATCTGCGGTTCCTTATGATTTGAAAGGGAGTGGAGGAGAAGATGGAACGACGAACTGTACGGGCTGTACAGTGACGTAGATTTAGCCAGAAGTTTAAAAGTCCAACGATTAAGATGGCTGGGCCACGTAGCGCGCATTGTAACCAATGCTGCAACCCGGAAAGTCTTCGAATCCACATCGACTGGACAGCGCAATAGAGGAAGACCGCAAATCAGTTGGCGCGCACAAGTGGAAGCTGACCTCACCCATCTTGGAGCGCAAAACTGGAGATATCTAGCTAGGGACCAAGCTAGATGGAGAAGTTTGTTGGTTAGGGCCCTAATTTACACAGTGCCACCTTAAGTAAGTACCTAAGTAATTTAACTTAACGTTAAAAGCTTTAAAATCTAAGCTTTTATGGAAATAGAGGTGAAATTTTTTTTCTTGAAAGCTTAATTTCAAATATTGACGAGAAATCGAAAAACCCGAGTTTCCGTCAACAATTATACATCATATCAGTCCTTCTTATGTAACGACGAAAGGGGTTTCAAATTTTGTAAACGACTTCAAATTAAAACAGCTTGAATTTTTTGACAGTCCCACTATATTGGTGTCTAAAAAAGTGCCTTACAACAACCCCAAAGAACTTTAACCATTTTTGAAGAAAATTTCAACAATAAAAAGTGGCTGGGATGCGACCCACACTGATAACTTCCCATCCCGTCTGTCGATTTGTCTTGCTTAAAAGTGTAGGTTTTTGTGTTTTGTTAAAAAAGTTGTTTGTTGAATCCTTTTAAAGAATTTAAAAGTTATTAACAATATTTTGCTTTATGATGAAATAGTTTGATTTCTAAATCCATTTTAGTTAACGAGATATTTAATCGAAAACCAATTTTTACCAATCTCACTATTTTTTGCAGATTTGAATTTTGTGTTAAAATTTTTATAAGAAATTTACTGAATGTCAAAAACAATATGTTCTGTGAACAGTTTGAAGCCAATATGTTTAATTTTTGAAAAGATATTTGAGTCAAAAAATAATTTTTACCAACTTTTGTTATTTTTTTTTAGGTTTTAAATTTTGACGAAAACTGTCGATTCGATTTTTTTCAAAGTTTTACTGAATGTTAAAAACAATATTCTTTGAAAGAAAAAAGTAGTTTAATGTCAATATCTCAAAGTTTTGAAAAGATATTAGAGTCGAAAATCAATTTTTACCAACTTTTATTAATTTTTGTTTAGGTTTTTATTTTTTGCAAAAAAACTGTTATTTCGAAATAAGTTTGAAGCCTTAATCTCAAGATTTGGAAAATATATTTGAGTCGAAATTCAGTTTTTACCAACTTTGAGTAATGATTTTTTAGGTTTTTATTTTTTATAAAAAAAACTGTCAATTAGATTTTTTTCCAAATTTTATCAGATGTCAAAAACATTATTATTCGTTGCGCAAAATTGTTTGGAGATAAAATTATATTTTAGTCGTAAAATTTTTGAAGTGACAACATTTTTTGATCAGTTTATTGGATTTTTTTCCAAAAATATGCTGGTTTGGTATCACGTTACAATATTTAATATAAAATTTAACTCAAGTCTCTAATGGGTTTGGTTCAGGAGATATTTAGGATTAACTAAAATTTTCACTTTTTCTTTAAACTGCTATGGTCAAAAAAACACTTACGCAATTTTCTTCAGACCCCTTTCTGCATTTTTGTGCTTTACAATCTGTATAACAAAACTTATTTGAAGTCGATATTTCTTCTGGTTCTCGAGCTATGGACAACGAAAAAAACGTCTTGAACGTACGGACCTACGGGCGTAAGAAAAAAAATCATTTATTTCAACTCTAGGGACCCTGAAACGTCGAGAAATGTAAAAATTTTCAGTTTGACAAATCGGACCATTACAATAACTTTCTATGGAAAGTTAATAGGTTTTTGAAACTTTTAGTAATGGACAAAGTTGACAGCTGGTCAAATGGTAATGGGTTTTCAAAATACAAGCTCTTGTAGGAAAACTCTCTAAGTTTGAAATACGTTCCAATAATTTAAAATGTTATTTGTGAAAATTAGTATTAGTTTGTATTACGTGAAATGATATTTTCTGAAACAATAACTTAAAGTTATTATTATTATTTTTATATGTATTTTTCTATAAAAGATTTTTAGTCGAAACTAGTTTTACCAATTATGCTAGAGTTTCTTTCAAAGTCTGTATTTTTATATAAAAAAGTATAGGCTGAATAGACCGTCTTTTTTCTAAAGAATCAAGTCCAATTAAGGCACACATTTTAACTGCCTTACTACAAATCTTGTAAAAGCCTTTTGCACTCTTTCAATACGTATTATCCTAATAGAAGTAGAAGGAGACCATGAAATTGAACAATACTCACTAATTGGACGAACCAAAGACATGTAAACTGATCTTAAAGCGTAAGAGTTAGAGAACTCATTGCAGTTTCGCTTAACGAAACCAAGCAACGAAACCTATAATATAGTCCGCATATAACGAAAACAACAACTTTGAATCGAAGATGACTCCAAAATCACGAATCTCAGATTTGCGATCAAGAATCTGTTTGAAAATTTGGTTGTTGTTTATCATTGGATCCACAGTTCGATGTGCAGTAAAAACATTACATTTTTGAAAGAACATTTCTTTGATGATCAATTCTATTTTTTATGCAAAGATATATTTTAAGGTCATGAGCATACATTAAACATTAAACATAAAGCATTTTTTAAAGGAAATGGGACTTCATTAACGAAAATATTAAAAAGGAGTGGTCCAAGGTGACTTCCTTGAGGAACTCCAGATAAAACTTTAATAATATTTGAAACAAAATTTCCCAATTTCACACATTGTGTTCTGTCAATAATGTAGCTAGATATCCATTTCAAAAGCAACCCATGAATACCGAAAACTTTTAGTTTAGCTATAAGAATTTTATGACAAATTGAGACAAAATCAGTATAGATAGTGTCAACCTGAAGAAATTAAGACAAAAAAACTACAATGTCCTTAAGGTAGTAAACATTTCTGGACATTTGTAAAAACGTACGAAACAAACGTCATCCTCGGTTCCAACGCTCGTGAACAATGACAATCCCTATGTTAGCTCGATTGATAAAGCCAATTCGCTTACAGCACAGTTTGTTGTTAATTCGACGCTACCTGAGAATGTCTTGAGTCATCCTGTTCTTGAGAGCGTAAACGATTTCATGACACAAATCTTCTTTCGCACTCGTGCAGTTGCAAGAATACTAAAAGACCTTGGCATACACAAATCTGCCGCCCCGGATAGTATCTCCCCAATTGTTCTGAAGATGTGTTTTTCATCGCTGGCAAAACCACTGCGTAAGCTTTTCCATCTTTCCTACTCTACAGGTCTCTTTCCTTGCGGATGGAAAACAGCAATGGTATAGCTTGTTCCTAAAAAATTCGAATGAACTCCCCCTCTAACAATCGTCCAATAGCACTCACGTTCCTGCTTTCCAAGGTCATAGAAACGCTGACTAATTATATCAGTTAAAGAAATATCTTGGCTCTCGTAGCAATAGGGACCTATTGAGACTGGCGATCTCGTGGTTAATCTAACCGAACAGTGGAACAAATCTTTACATCGTTTTGGAGGAAGTAAGATATTTCAAAGGAATTTGATAGAGTTTGGCATCAAGCTCTCTTATCGAAAATGCGTGCATTTGGTATTGATGAATTTCTTCTTCGTTGGTGTGCCACAGGGCTCCATTTTGTCTCGGACGCTCTTCCTTATTTTTAAAAATGATCATTTGTCTGAAACTTTAATGTACTAAATTGTTTCGCAGATGGCAGTACCCTCAGCTTTCATATTCGTTTTTTTGATTCTCATCCTTGTCTTTCGGATGTGGAACTTCAACGGCAGCGTATGATAAGCTCATTAAATTCTGATCTCGACAGTATTGTACAATGAGGAATCAAAAACCGCGTAGAATCTAATGCTTCGAAAACTCAATGCTGTCTCTTGTGGTTAAAGCGTTACCCACCCTCGATGCCGCTATCCATGAGCGGCAATTGCATCCAGGAAACTAATAAGCTGCCAAAAATTGTCAAAATGCTATTAGCTGCTTAGGATTTCTCCGACGGTGCAAGAAATTTGTCATCCCTTCCGATCAGGCTATAAGTTACGAAATCTTCATTCATCCAAAACTTCAATACAACTTGCATATTTGCGCAGGTGCCCCTAAAATAAGTTTAAGTATTTTGGACAGGATACAAAAAAAGGGTTTCTAAATGATAGGATATAGAACTATAACCGAAACAATTACGTCACTTGAACACCGCCCCAATTTTATGCCTGTCATTGTTCTACCGATATTTTTATAAAAAGTGTTCTGTCGAAATAGCACGTTGCATTCCTCCCCTCAGACAATTCAGCCGTAATATTAGTACTTCTAGGAGTGCACATCAGTTTACCCTTGAGCTCAATTTTGGGCGTACTGTCAAGTATATAGATTCCTTTTTTAACCGCACATCGAGAATATGGAATGATTTACCCAGCTCTGTTTTTCCCTATCATTTTGATATTCAAAACTTTAAGACCACTGTGCATCGGTATCTCCTCTTTAATCCTTCTGTGTTTAAACATGTTAAGGGTATTTATAACCCCTTGAGTGCACGTTTATTATAAAAAAAAATTAAAACTCCTCCTAATCTCTTTAAAAATTTTGTATATAATTTATCTTAGCGATAAACATTATAATTAGAAGCAAAAATCTCTGACGACAAATAATTAGAATTTAATCATGTTTCGGTTATGATAATTACATCATATTAATTGAACTAGAAATATATAATTAATTGGTTTTTAATCGAACGCCACTAGCATTTTGATAATAAACATTATTAAAATCAGAATTATTTGAGTTATCTGAAAAATTTAAGTTTCCAGAGTAACTTGATCCCGGGTCATCTTCATTCGTAAATTTAGCAGTTAGGTACAACTACTTTCGTCCTTTTATTTTCTTCTCGTCGTTTTTTGGAAGGTAAGTAAATTGCATTAACATTTTTCGGCCAGTTTAATGGATTCAAGGCAAGATCAAACAAATTAGAAGCAAACACAATTTAAAATGTAACATAAGCCAGATCCTTCATCTGTGCCCTTTTTTACAAACTTAAAGCATTGTATATCAGCATCATCGCAACTTACTTTAGCTGCAACATATTTCTTTATTGATTCTTCAATTGTTGAAGCTTTGAATTAATATGACTCAATATTTTACATAGCCGAACAATTTGGTCCTTCGAGCCGGATAAGAAATAGAGACCTATGGATTTTTAAGCGTACTTTTGAAAATAATCCTTAAAGAGTAAGTTTATAGCAATCATTTTCGTTCAATATTTGAAGAATAAGCTTAAGGTATTGATTTTTGTATTAACAAAGTTTGAAATTTGGAGATTGAGAGCTTAATGTACCTTTATTTAGTCCAAGATAGTCGTTTGGGTTGAAAATAGAACTAATTTCATTTGGTTTGGTTCAAACATTTTACCTGACTTGGTCCCTTTTATCTCGTTCAAAAAAGTAAACACCTTCCCTATTTGAACTGTCAAAATCATATTTTAAGACAAAAAACCAATAATTCCTTAAACTTTTTCAAGCTTAATATCTACATTTTCCATTTAAACCATTTTATGAAATTAAATAAAAAAACAACAAAATCAACCTCATCCAAGCTTATAATATGCGATGTCCAGCTTTCTGTCTATGAATAGAATGACAAGTTAATAAACTCCCACGCTATAATATGAACGTCATTATTCCTTCCAATGCTCGACGCTGCGAGGATGATATAAGTAGCTCGGGCCATATTCACTTCACATCTCATCTCACAAAGACGTAAATTACCACTCACTATGGAATGGATATGAAATTGGCATCTAACAGAACAAAACACCACACTGCGGATTAACCAAACCTCTTTTTGCATCAGCTTTGTTAAAGTCGTTTATATATTCTTTTATGAGGTAGGTAAGGTACTATATCCCCGAACATCACATCACAATTCCAAAAGCCGTACCTAAAGTAACGAGAACCTACTGTGATATGCTGATGGTCATATATGAACAACCTTCCTAAAGGAAACCCAATCAAACGCGTACCCGCAAAAGGAGTTAATCGGATTATTTCCCACACAAGATTGATCAGCAGGCACGCACATTTGCCTCCTGAAGGAATGCGAAAACTGCCCGCATTGTCTATGAGCGAGTCATATACTCGTTCGTTTGTAGTAAGCCTTTCAGTTCAATTTCGGGATGCTGGATGCTGAGGCTGAATGCTGGGAACTGGCATCACAGTCAGAGGCAACTTAACAATCACACAAGAGAGTCACCCGAGTGTGGATTCTTGCAGCAGCATCAGTGGAAAGCCAATACTGTGATGGTCGAAGCAGCAGCGGTAGAAGAAATGTCTCACAAGGTATCCTCATGGTAATCCATCGAACCGAACTAAATGGAGCTCATCGCCCTCCTTTGCCCCTGCCCCAGTCTCTTCAGCATAAGTCTCAGTCACCGCACCGTCCTGCGTGGTTTTCGTTGTTAAAGCCACTGCACTGCTAGAAGCACCATGTACCACCAAAAGATGGACAGACAGATTTTCACTAAAGCGACTACTTATTAGGATTTCAAAAAGACCTGCCGTCCTCGTTGTTCGCCCAGGCCATCCGTCCTGCGACGATCGACGAGGAGGCACTTTCAGTGCCACTGCCACTGCCACCAATGTCCTGATGGGTAGCTTTGCTTTTTTTTGCTGTTGTTCGAGCGAACTCTTGCTGAGAACTTTACTCGAACTCGTATCTTGAATCTATTCCAGCAGCGCAGCTCTGAGGAGCTCGTTTGGTTTTGTCGCCTTCGTTCATTGAGACAGGCAGATGAACACCACTTGGACAAAGCAAAAACAACAACAACAAAACAAAACGAACACTGGAAACACTCTCAAGTGCGCTCCCCAGAACAAGTGGATCCCAGACCGGGATTCTTTTGTGCGTGTGCATTATGCCGCCTGAATTCAGTCTCTGAGTCTGCTGAGCTACCGAGCCGAACAAAGTAAATTTGAATACCCAGAATCATTGGACCACAATATGGACAAGTGCGCTACCTCTCGCTATATACATACCTATGGACTATCTGAAGGAGTTGAGAGGTTTTTCAAGAAAAGCAATGAAAACGGAAGAAAGACAGAGATAGAACGAAGAGATTCATCAAGCAAATTGCTGCTTCATTGGAGCGGTGGTCTACAAAGACTTCTCCTAGTCCTGATGACTTTTCTTGTGAATAATTATAACACTTAAGCGAGGACCCTTTCGACTCGACTCGAGGGGCACCCTCATCCTCATACTCACCATCATCGTTGGTCGTCCGTTCGGTCGAACTGTGGCTACCTACTCACCGTCACCATTACCGCCATCACCATAATCATCATCATCACCATCAGCAGCGCGGCGTATCTGTGCATAAAATTCCAGCTGCCTATCAAAATGTGATTTAATCTTTCAAGACACAGTGGCGGCTCTGTGTGTTTAATCATAACATGGTTGGAGTTTTTTTTTAATTTGTAACTCTTTTTCTTTTTAACCTTAAATTATTTGAGTGGGAGAGCAAATCTGTCAGAATTTGTTTCGGTGTCGGAATTGATTTTTAAGTCAATTTAATTGAATGAGTTTGGGTTAAAATTTTTGATATGTATTCCAAAAAAAAAAATAACAAATACCAAAAGCAAAGACCCGCACATTGACGTCGTAGGTCGTCGGCAAGAAACGAGACTGCTTGGAGACATGAAATAATAAGAAGGCGTAAAAATGAGGTTTAAAATTCTTTCATGAGCCCAGAATGTAGTTATAGAAGTAACTGTATTCATAAGTTGAAATGAATTAATTTTTTAACTATTCAATAAAGCACTCATATGTCACATTATATCGAAATATGGTTTTAAGGAAAAAGTATAGAAAATGATATCCTACATATCAAAATTAGGAAAAATATTCAAACAAACATTCCATTAGAATTACTTTTTATTAAAATCTTCATGCAATTTTTGAATTACTTTTAAGTGTAATTGAAAAGCTTCAATTACTTTCAACTTAATTACATAAAAGTGACTAAAAAGAAAAGTAATGAATGAAACAGCAGTAATGATTGCTTTCTTGTAGTATTCATTGTACAGTGGCTCCCACGACTAATCGGACAAAGAGAATGCACATTTTCGAAATGCAAGCTCTCCAAGAAAATGTACACTTCGTTGCACATGGATAGGGACAAGCGTTTTTATTTGAAGTTATTTTTCAAACCCTTAGGTTTGTTAGAAACCCAGATGTTGAATGAATGAGGAATGTATTAAGTTTATATTGCAAGAAATTTTGTCGGATTAAGTTGATAGTAACAAGTTTTATGACGTCATAAAAAGGAACTGTTATGTTTATGTCACATGGATAGGGACTAGATCTTAATTTATCTATATTAGCGTGTTTTAAATCAGATAAGGGGATACACTGAGTGCATGGGATTTAGTAGGAGTATTAATTTGATAGAATCAAGAAGTATTGGTAGAGGTTAGGTTAGGTTAACGTGGCTGCGGATTTATAATCCACACACTTAGGCCAAGAGAAAGGCCCATTGTGATACCACATGAATCTAGAGAATTACTTCTAACTAGTAGAACCATTTTGAGCTTTTTATAAAGTGAAGAAGATATTTAATATCCTTTTTAGCTAGCTCGCTGGGATTATCAAAAGAGTAGTCCCCCAGATGAAGTTTGCGTTTGAGTGAAAGAGCAGGGCAGGTGCATAAGAGATGAGAGATTGTTTCCTCTTCTTCTTCGTCCATGCAGCTCCTACATAAGTCATTTGAGGCTACGCCAAGTCGTATTGCGTGTCTGCCTATAAGACAGTGTCCTGTAAGGACACCTATTAGGGAGCTAATATGAAGTCTGCTTTGAGATAACAAGTCTTTAGAGCGCTTTAGGTCCAGTGAAGGCCATATGAGTTTTGTGGCTGCGCATGTTGGTAAGTTGTGCCACCTAGAATTTGCTATCGCAAAAGCTGTTTCTTTTAGCATAAGTTTACATGTAGCTATCGGTATACCTATCTTCTCCCTTTCAGGTGAAATAGGTTTGACGGTTCCATTTTTAGCGAGTTCATCGGCTCTACAATTACCTGTGATGTCTCTGTGGCCCGGCACCCAACAGAGGTGAATGTTAAATTGCTGCGCCATCTCCATAAGAGACGATCGACAATCGAGGGCCGTCAACGATTTGGTCGAGACACCGTCAAGGGATTTGATAGCAGCTTGACTGTCAGAGAAGATGCGGATATCAGAAGTTGATATCACGTTTTCTCTTAGCCAGGAGAGAACCTCTTTGATCGCCAAAATTTCCGCTTGAAAAACGCTACAATGATTAGGGAGGCGGAATGAGATGCTTAGATTAAGCTTTTCTGAGTACACACCACCACCAACTCCCTCATTTGTCTTAGATCCATCTGTATAAAAATGAATACTTTTGTTATCCAGGAGTTTTTTGTCCTCCCATTCATCTCTGGATGGAATGGATACCTGGAAGTTTTTTCCAAATAGGGGTTTAGGTATAGTGTAGTCTATGTACTTTGGTATAGAACCAAAGAGGTTCAAAATGATGGAGTGTCCCACATTGTTGTTGGTCCATTGAGATGAGGCGTCGAGTCTTATCGCTGTACTCGCTGCCATTTGTTTACTGAAGATGTCGAGGGGTGTCAGATGGAGGAGAGTGTCTAACGCTGCTGAGGGTGTGGTTCTCAATGCCCCGCTTATGCAGAGACATGCAGTGCGCTGAACTCTGCTGAGTATGTCGCAGTATGTGACTTTCTCCAGTGCATTCCACCATACTGCAACCCCGTACATAAGTATTGGTCGGATGACCGATGTGTATAGCCAGTAGGTTATACGAGGTTGAAAACCACATTTGCTTCCTATAGCTTTCTTGCAAAGGAAAAGTGCTACTGTAGCTTTTTTAACTCTTTCCTGTATATTGGATTTCCAACTTAATTTTTTGTCCAATATCAGACCAAGGTATTTGGCTTCATTGGTAAAAATTAGTGGTATACCTTTTATCGAAGGAGGTACAACTACTGGGATCTTGTATTTCCGTGTGAAAAGGACGAGGTCTGTTTTTTGAGGATTAATACTAAGTCCGCAGTTATCAGCCCATCTAGTGAGCATATTGAGTGCATTTTGGAGGAGGTCTCTCAGTGTATTAGGATGTACCCCTGTGACAGCGATAGCAACATCATCGGCATACGCAACCACTCTGTAGCCATCCCTCTCAAGGGATATAAGTAGTTGGTTAACCACTATGTTCCACAGGAGAGGGGACAGAACACCACCTTGCGGAGTGCCTCTACTGACAGACCTTTTTGTGCAAAAATCTCCCAAACTGGAGTTGATGATCCTGCTTTTTAGCATTAGATTAATCAACTCACAGATTGAGTATTCGACGTTTAAGGTCGTCATAGCAGAAGTGATAGCAGATGTGTCAACGTTGTTGAAAGCGCCCTCAATATCCAAGAAGGCCACCATAGTGTATTCCTTTTTATCTAGGGAGTATTCGATAGTTCTTACCAGAGTGTGCAAGGCTGTTTCTACCGATTTCCCTTTGCAGTAAGCATGCTGAGACATTGATAGTCTCTTCTCAATGTTGTTACGTATATGGATATCGATCAATCGTTCCAGAGTTTTGAGAATGAAAGATGATAGGCTAATAGGTCTTAGGTCCTTAGGGTTGACATGCGAGCATTTTCCCGCCTTGGGAATGAAAACTACCTTTACATCTCTCCATCGCCGAGGTATATAGACCAGATTTATACAACTTTTAAAGATCATCTCAATGATGGGCGAAGTTATATCAATGGTATATTGTAGCTCAGCTGGTATGATTTGATCTGGACCTGGAGATTTGTATGGTTTGAAACTATTCAGAGCCCATGTCAATTTTTCTTTTGTAACCAGACCTTGAGGAAAAATTAAGTTAATACCCGACCCAGGACTGTATGTTGTATTAACGGATTGGGAGCTATCTGGGAAGTGGGTGTCTAGTAGCAGGTTTAGCGTTTCTTCGCAAGAGTTAGTCCATGTACCATCTGATTTTTTAAGACAACTAGGCATGGTTGGACTTGTGGAGAGAATCTTCCTTATCCTTGATGCCTCCGCGGATTCTTCTATTGAGTTACAGAAGGATCTCCATGAGGATCTTTTGGCTATTCTCAATTCTAGTTTATACTTTTTGAGAGATTCTTTATAGGAATCCCAATCTTGGGGATGTCTAGTCTTTTTCGCTGGTAGAGGTTAGGATCTAACCAAATAGGAAATAGGCCTATTTCGAGCTTAACGGTATCTCGGCTAAACCATCCGTTTTATTGCGAGCAAGATTAGAACAAGTTCAAATGTTGTATACAACTACCTCAAGGATCCAGAGAGGTATGAAAAAAAAAAAAACAAAAAGGAAGAGTTAAGAAAGCCAAATCATTTCAGAAAAGGCGGGTGAGTGTGAAACGGGCTTTACATTCAAGGCTTTCCATTAGTAAAATTAAGCAAGAATTTGGGGTAAACGCTAGTAGATCGACTGTCACCCGGGTGATGAAGTAAAAACCGCCATTGGATGCTGCACACATGAGCCAACACATTAATTTTGGAATAAATCACATCATCTATCATTCTATCTTGAAAAAAGGAACAGCAAAGGAGGCGGTGTAATGATATGGGGAGCAATCAGCTAGTATGGAACAGTGGAGCTGAATTTTTAAAGTTTTGAAATTACTGCAATGACTTACGAATCTATTCTGGAACGAGCTTTCCGCCAAGATAATGCACCAATAAATAACGCACGGACAACAAAAGCCTGAATTCAGGGACAAAATGTAAACCTATTACCATGGCTACCATATTCTCCGGTCATTAACATATTGGAAAACGTGTGGGGATGGCTTTCAAGAAAAGAGTACGAAGAAGGGCGGTAAAATAAAAAAACCAAAGAGATTATTGAAGCCGTAAAACGTTCCTGGGCCCAAATTTCGTCCAATTTTCTGTCAGCACTCTATGAATCCATACACAACAGGTTACTTGAAGTAATTCAAAAATAAGGAGGCACTATACATTACTAAAAATGATTTTAATCTATAAAATTATACTATTATTTATCTTAACTATAATATATGTTGTTATTTTCTGTACTTGAAAGGGTTTTTACAGGTAAATTTAGATCTTGTCCCTATTCATGTTACACGAAGTGTATAAAAGCAGTAGAACTTAACATAATTAAGCTCAATGTATTCTGGACCACGTTGAAATGACACCAAAAAGAAAAACTCGTCTTTGAAAATTCGAAAATTGGTTTTGCATTACGAGGTCAGAAAATCTGTACTAGACAAAAATTGTCCATAGGAGCCCTTTCGCAGATTTAAAAACTATAATAGGATTCATAATGTAAGCAGACAAGTTAAAGGAAAAAAAACTGGAGAAGTACTATGAGAAGCTAGTTTTTTGGCTTATCAACTAAAATCCCTCATGATCTCATACAATACATCAGTGAAAAAATAGAAATGAAAGACTTAAGTTCAGTAATGAACATATAACACGATATTAGTCTTCTTTAAATAAGGTTAAACCACTTTTCTGCATTTTCAGTTTAACCGTTAGACATATGAAACGTAATAAATAAGATTTTGTTCACAGACGGCAGCAAATTTAACCTTAAAGGTTTAGATGGAAGAAAGTATATATATCAGAATGCACATGAAAAATCTTCTCATAAGTAAACTCGAGCTTCTGTAAAGCATAGCGATGAGTTTGGCATGGTATGAGGTTGTGTTCCACGTTTTGTTGTTCGGAACTAACATTTTGTGGAAGGAAAAATGTATCAAATGGCTTACATCAATATTTTGAAACAACTTTTTGGCTCGAGTACTCGGACAGCTTCCCAAATCACACATCTATGAACACCAAAGTTTGTATAACAGCCTTAGGTTAGGTTAGGTTATAGTGGCTGTCCAAGATGTAAACGGACACACTTAGGCCAGTTTATTGGGCCATTGTGATACCACATGAATCTTGAGGCTTCCTCCTAAGCTCAATGGAACCAACTTGAGTCCCTTACGAAACGTGAGAGGCTGATTATACCGATATGATTAAGATCGTTTAGATCGTTTAAGAAGAATTCTCCTAGGTAAGGATGGGCTGTACTGTACCGTTCCTGGCGAGTTCATCTGCCTTACAGTTACCTGGAATGTCTCTAAGGCCCGGCACCCAGCAAAGGTGAATATTAAACTGTTGCGCCATCTCCATTAGAGATGATCGACAGGTATGGACTGTTATAGAGTTTGTAGAGACAGAGTCCAGAGATTTGATATCAGAGAAAATATGGATATCAGATGTTGATATCACGTTTTCTTTGAGCCAAGACAAGACAAGACAAGACTTCTTTTATTGACAAACGTTCCGCCTGGAACACGCTACAATGATTGGGAAGGCGGAATGAGAGACTTAATTTCAGTCGTTCTGAGTACACACCTCCACCAACCCCTTCTTTTGTTTTTGACCCATCTGTGTAGAAATGGATCGACTCATCCTCCAAGAATGTCCTATCCTCCCAAAAAGATCTGGGAGGTATAGACATCTGGAAATTTCTGTCAAATGGTAGTTGGGGGATGGTGTAGTCTGATGTGTGCTTTGGAATTGATTCTAAGTACCTTAGAATTACGGAGTGGCCAATGTTGCTGTTATTCCACTGCGACGAAGCATTGAGGCGAATAGCAGAGCTAGCAGCTATTTGTTTACTAAATATGTTAAGAGGTGTAAGGTAGAGCAAGGTGTCCAGTGCCGCAGACGGGGTCCTGCGAAGCGATCCGCTTAACGAACGTTGGATTTTATCTAGTTTATCCCTGTTTATACCTTTCTCTAAAGCGTTCCACCATACTGCTACACCGTACGTTAAAATCGGTCTGATTACCGATGTGTATAGCCAATGCGTGATTCTGGGTTGTAAGCCCCATTTATTACCAATAACGTTTTTGCAAGAAAAGAGAGCTACAGTAGCTTTTTTGACTCTTACCTGTACGTTGCGTTTCTAATTTAGTCTAAGACAAGACCCAGGTATTTAGACTCGTCTGAGGATTTTAATTGGATTCCTTTAATATAGGGAGGGTTGACAAATGGAATTTTGTATCTCCTCGAAAATAAGAGAAGATCGGTTTTGTGTGGGTTAACACCCAGTCCACACCGATCAGACCAAAGTATTAGTCTGTAAGAGTTCTTTTAGGATGTTAAGATGCTTTCCTGAAACTGCTATAGCAACGTCGTCCGCATATAACAGCCTTAAGATACATAAAACAAAAAAAAAAGCCTGAACTAAATTCAATCGAGACGTGAGGAAACCATTAAATAGCATATATTAACTATGTCCGATTATGAATCGGGTGTTAAATTATATTAAATTGTAATTTTAAAAACAAAAAACAGATAAAACAAAAAAATGATTATTCAAAAAGTAGTATTTCATAAGCAATACTTTTGTATGGGTGCCACGTTTTGGGAAAATGTGCAAAAAGTCATCGTAAAATACTGCAATTATGAAAAAACTAGCTTCAAAAAATGATGGTTAACCTTCCGCGATATCATTTCAACGTAGACTTACACGCAGAGGCAAATGTTGAATTGATTTCCCTAAAAATCAATTAACTGAATAACACCTTCGCTCTTAATTATGAAGTCCTTCAAAATCAGCTTATTAATCAATTGATTCACTAACCATTTTTTCGATATATTTTTTTAGTTTGAGTTATTTGTATGTTTATATTATTATTTATACAAACTTTTTTTTTATTAATTTTCTCTTCATTCCTCGTGCTCTCCCGAGGAAGTAGTAGAAGATCTTGTACAAAAAGGCTTCCAAGCCCTTGATGCAGTCAATCTATTTAAGAATGAGACAATTAAAAACTCCTCTGGAGAATCAATGGCAAGTAAGAGGCTGCTGCCTTTATTCATGCTTACTTTTTACTGCAAACAAAGTCTCGAGGAGATTTATAAAATAAGATCAATCTTGGGCATAGCTGTTAAAATTGAACCACTCCGAAAATCTTAAGTTGTTCCGCAGTGCAAACGTTGCCAAGCTTTTGGTCATACAAAAAAATACTGCAACCGTGAGTTTGCTTGTGTAAAGTGCGAAGAAAAACATGGAACTAAAAATTGTCCTATGAGCAAAGAACAGAAAGCAAAATGTGTGAACTGCAAGGGCAATAACCCGGCAAGCTATAGAGGCTGCCCAGTTGCCAAAAAATTCCAAGAGTTCAGAAGCAAAAATACATCTTCTAGAGACAAACACAGTAAATAACGATTTAACTGCTGAAAACAATACTAAGAATTAACCACCTAAAAACCTATTCAAAGTAAAAGCGGTGAAAAGAAAGCCTATTCTCAGATTGTTAAAAATGTGCGGAAGAATGAAGAGACTTCCCTAAAAGAAATGCTACAACTTATTCTTAAAAGAATTGATAAACAGGATTTGAATATCAAACTGCTAAGCGAAAAATTCGCTCTTAAAAAACAATGATGGACAGAACACTTAAAATCGCTACATGGAACGGTCTTATACAACATTCATCCGAATTAAAAATCTTTTTAGATCTAGAACATATCGATATTTGCCTGGTGTCCGAAACTCATTTCTCCAATGGGCAAAGTCTAGATAATGTAAGAGAAAACTATTCATGTTAACACGCTCCACATGCAGCTGACAAGGCAAGAGGAGGATCGGCGATTCTTATAAAAGAAAGCTTAAAACATTATGAAGTAGCCAAGTTTACTAGTGAAAATATGCAAGTAACAACTATTAGTATTGGTATGAAAAAGAAAGAGTTTAAGATAGCAGCTATATACTGCCCACCAAGGCGCTCCCCGACAGAAGATGACTATACAGATCTATTTAATCTTCTTGGGCATTACTTTCTTGTTGGTGGAGACTTCAATGCGAAACACACCCATTGGGGTTCAAGACTTATATCAACAAAAGGCAAAAGACTTTTGCAAGCAGGCGTAAATACAATTGCGAATTCTATTCCTCCAGGGCGCCAACTTACTAACAAAATACCAGACCTTATTGACTTTTTCATAGCTAAAGGAATCAAACGAAATCACATTAGTGTCGAAGGTAATTATGACCTGTCATCAGATCATACTCCAGTGAATCGGAAGTACTAAAAAAAAGTAATCCAAAGCTTGTAAATAAGAAAACAAACTGGAATGATTTTAGATAAAGGCTTTTAAGTTTTATAAATTTAAGATCTCCCATGGATACAATCGACCAAATTGACCATGAAGTGGAACAATTTATTGCTGATGTGCAACAGGCCGCTGAAGAAAGTGCTCCAACATTTTCTTATAGAAGACAAAATGAAGATAAGAGAGTTGATAATAGAGAAAAGAAGAGCTCGAAAAAAATGGCAAAATAGTATATTTCCAGATGATAAAACAACGTTTAACCGTAAAAGCAACTATCTTAAAAAACAAATTTACAAATTCAAAAATGATTCACTCAGTACATACCTAAGAAATTTAACGACTGATGCTTCAACCGATTTTTCGGTATGGAAAGTAGCCAAGCGCCTGAAAAGACCGCAGTTACAAAACTCGCCCTTGAAGTCTCAAGATGGGAAATGGATTGGTAACCCGAATGAAAAGCCAACCTTTTCGCTGAACATCTTGCGAATGTTTTTAAGCCATACTCATCAAACGCGGCTGAAAATAGCTTACAGTTGGTTGATAAGATAGATGAAAGTTAAATACCAATTGTAAGACTTAAAGAAATAAAAAGTATGTGTTTACATCAACTACCAAATAAAAAATCACCAGGTTACGATCTAATTACTGTTCAGGTTATGAAAGAAATGCCATTGAAAGCCTTCATAAAACTCCGATACATCGGTATGTCCCGCACCATTGGAAAATTGCTGAAGTAATTGTCATACCAAAGCAAGGTAAACCACCTACAGAAGTGACGGCTTACAGACCAATATCGCTTATACCAATTATGGCAAAAGTTTTTGAAAAACTGCTTCTGAAGAGACTTAGCAAAATCATAGAAGAAAGAAGGTTAGTCCCAAACCATCAGTTTGGCTTTAGATATAAACTTTCTACGAAAGACCAAGTTCATAGAATATCGGATGTAATAGAAAAAGCATTAGAAGAAAAACAAGTATGTTCAGCTATTTTCTTAGATGTTGCTCAAGCTTTTGACAAGGTTTGGCATGAGGGACTTGAGTAAAAACTGCAAACTGATCTTCCTAGGCAGTACTTTGAAATATTAAAATCGTACATCTCAGACCGATTGTTTAGAGTAAGGTACGATCAAGAATACTAGGAATTAAAGAAAATAGAAGCCGGTGTACCACAAGGAAGTTTCCTAGGTCCTACCCTGTATTTACTATACACAAGGGATGTTCCAGTTGGTAATCACACCATAATGGCTACTTTTGCAGATGATACCGCAATTTTGGTACCCGACAAATGTGTCTCTAAAGCAGGAGTAAAACTACAAAATGCCGTCGACACAGCAAAAGCTTGGACCGAAAAATGGCGTATCAAACTCAATGAAACAAAATCTTCACATATAAACTTTACAAATAAAAAGATAAACAATATTCCAATATTCATTAATAATCAAGCTGTACCTTACGCCAATACGGCCAAATACCTTGGAATGACTTTGGATGCAAAGCTTAAGTGGAAAGAGCACATCAAAAAGAAAAGAGAAGAACTAAACTTTGAAATATAGAAAAATGTACTGGTTACTTGGGAACAACTCTGATTTATCAATCCAAAACAAAATAATGCTGGATAATCAAGTACTAAAGCCTGTTTGGACCTATGGAATCCAATAATGGGGCTGTACAAAGAAAACAAATACCGAAATCATCCAAAAATTCCAAAACAAAGTCCTTCGTGGAACAGTTAATGTACCTTGGTACATAAGAAATACCGATCTACATCGTGGCTTACAAATAGAAATGGTTACAAAAGTTGTTCAAAAATACGCTGTATCGCACAACCAAAGACTGCAAAGTCATACTAATTCTGAAATGGAGTCCGTCTTGAATATAAGAAACCATCTTCGCGGAGATTAAGAAGAACCAAGCCTCATGAGCTTATGGTCTAAAAATACATGGGAAAGTATTAAAAGTTTAAACTTCCCCCAAAGGGATTGTACAAAATTCAGAATTAAAAATCGGAAGTCGATTCTTCAAGATTGGTCCTGATTAAGAGGTAGTTTTAGTGGTTAAGAGTCTCACACTACTTGGTGTCAAATACTGCCAAGTGTCTTTTGAAGATTTCCTCCTGTCAAAAAAAAAAAATTAAAATTATTACTTTATATAAAAATTAATAAACTTGTTAGCAGAAAGATATAGATAGATTCTGTAACTTACCAAATGTAACTGTTAACTGTAACGAAAATAAAGAATATCATTTATCTATTTATCTTAAATAAAATCGTGCTTAAACGTTCCATAAATTAGTACTGAAAATTTATATTTCATATTTCCGATTAGTTTTGTGAGCCACTGTATATAGTGCGATTTGATGCTGTTTTCTTTTTGGCAATACTGGTTGTGACAGCTCATGCAAGTCATACAAGCTGTCAAACATCTTCAGTACTATTTATTTATTTATTAACAATAAATCTGATAAACATTATCCCAAAATACCTATTTACGACTACTTTCCAGGTTTTCCATACCAAATAATTGACATCCCCAGTTTAATTTGAAAAATATTATATTTTTATAAAGCGTGTAAGGTTCATTAAAATCATTGGTATTTCTAAAGTCATAAAACTAAGAATTTAATTGGTTTTATTGATTTATAATCCATAACAACACCTACATCTATTTTTGTACCACTCTTTCTAATTGTGAATCATTTATTTGGTTCTCTAAGAAAAATGCTAGGGCTTTACGGAAACAGGCCATCACTAGGCACTTGGAAAAATTCTATTGCATAAAGCTTAAATCACACCAATCAGCTAGTCTATTTAAGTCCTTAGTTCTGTGCAATTTAAGAACATCTTCAAATAGAAGGCATAAGGCAGTTCTAAAACTATCAGGGATGATATTTATAAATACAATAAATTATAACGGACCCAAATGACTATCTTGAGGAATGCCAGATAGTACTAAAATTTCAATTTAGAAAAAAAAAAACAGCAAAATAAAAACTTATTTTGCATGTTTATTTTTAAATCTCAAAATATGGGCAGTATTTAAAATCAGAACTTTTGAGAGAAAGTTCGTGCGATCAATTAAAGTTTTTTTTTTAATTTATTTGGAGCCTCGTGAAATTTGATGTCTATCCCATAATGACCCAAAATCGATACAAGACCTTAAAAATATTATTCGTATAGTTATCGAGGGCAAAGGCCCAAAGCCCAAATGTGCAAATTAGTTTCATTTAAAAGTTCCCATTTGGCTAATATGTTAATGGCATACTTTTCTATTTACAATGAAATAATAATAATAAATACGAAATACTCGTTTTTACAAACATCAAAACCCTGTACCCTTTTTGACCATCAAAGCTATCCATAATGACTAAGAACACACTTCCCACTCTCCACCTAATTTCATGATACTATACTATTTTATCTCACGATCAAAGTATAGTTTCCAACACTATTTGTTGGTTCTGCCACTGAAATCAATTTCCATTGCGTATCATTTTCAAAAGATCCAAATATATTTTCTAATGGGCCATGGGAGCCGTTTTCACATATTATCATCGTCATCATCACAATCAAAATAATCAGGCACAACATTTTTTGGATTCTATATTCATATGAATACGAGTCTTTGAAAACAAAAAAAAAAAAAGAGGGAGGGCTGGAGGTCTGATACGATGATCTTTAATCGCCTTAAATTAGCTAGAAGCTAGAAGAATGAACTCCAATTAGTAATTCTTACTGCACAGCCTTTGGCAGCAGTGACCGCTCTTAAATTTTAATACTCGTATCTACATATATCTCGAACCGGACTCGGTCTGGATCAATCCCACATGTTTTTCCCGCACCAGATATACAAATAGGTATAATATGTATAATGATAGTGGCATAATCGAAAAATTAAATATTCAACAACCGTAATAGGGTTTGACTTGGATCTTAACATTCTCTAACGTCCATGGAGCTAATAACTCTTGTAAAGTGTCTGAAGAAACTGTTTTATAAATGTGTTTGAGGCTTTTCTAACTTTAGACAAAAAAAAAAATAATAGAAACCGAACAAAACACAAAATTAAAGTCGCTCTTCTCGGCCTAAAATTATATTTATGACAATTCGTAGGTATATCTTATACCTTAGCTTACCTTACCTCATAGCTTAAGTTATAACATTGGAAATGATATGCCATATCACTATGAATTTTCAATTCCATTTAAATCTTTCAAGTCAAGTCTTTGAGTAAATTCTATGCAGCCCACATGAAAAGAATGCGTGTTCTTTAAAATTATAATAAATAAATAAATAATTGCAGAAGATATAAATTTATAAGAAATTAAGCTTGAAAAGACTCCAGGTCACACATTATTAAATATTTTTGCTTCAATCATAGATAATGACTATTCAATTGGAATTGGAAAGAAATTTTAACTTTGTTAGCATTTATTGAAATAAAATAAATTGACTGAACTGTCATAGAGAAAAGACTAGACGATACTATCTAAGTGACATTCAAGACTTAAGCGAGACCTAGACGAGACAGTATATTTTCAATCGAAATTTACCGAGACTCCAGTCCGCTCATTGTCAATCCTTGATAGTTTCAGCAAAAGAAATAATATTTACGATGAATTTGTGGTGAAAAGTGCGTTTTAAGGGAACATACATATATTTTGAGATATTAAAAACTTGCGTTTTTAAACTTTATTAATTTATGGAAACGTTCCTACTGACAAAAAAAAATGTATTAATCCAAATTTAAGTTGAACTCGACTACGACTTTCGAATATCGTGCGAAACAATAACAAGTATCGTAGATAAATTAATTTAAAACTAGAACGAATTATACGTTTGCTTCGTCGACTTCAAAGCAGCATTCGACAAAACGACAAGCGCTAATGTACAGTGATTTTCAACAGGGACGCTACAAAAGCAACAGTGACAGCAAACGCCGCCATATTTTTTACCACTCTTTTGACATTTCTCTTCATGAGGTTTGACATTTTTTGATGGAAAGAGCCAAAAACGATTTGAAACTACTATAGTATTAAAATTAACTACCGAAATTCGAAGTTAGTGGCATCAAATTTAAGAGCTTTACGTCGAATTCATAGTAGACAAATTTGAATCCACAGGCACAGTACAATAGTTCCGGTGCCAGTGAGACAAAGAAGTGCCCGTTATGTCAACAATATTGCTGCCGCTGAAGTTTCAGTTGTAGAAAGCCCAAATGTCTCTCTTAGACTTTGTTCTCAAGCGTTGGGCATATTTTTAAGGTCGTTGTGGCGAATTTTGCGAAATGGTCTTGGCCTACATCGTAACAAGATTAAATTGACGCAAGACCTAAAGCCGCTTGACTGCCAGAAACGTCGTATGTTTGTGAATTGGGCTGAGCAACAACTTGAAAATGATTCGGACTTTCATCGAAAAATCATCTTCAGCGATTAGGCTCATTTCTGGCTGAATGGCTTCGTCAATAAACAAAATATGCGGTATTGGTCAGGCAGCAATCCACACGTACTTCATGAGTCATCATTTGATCCCGAAACAATTACGCTTTGGTGTGGTTTATGGGCCGGCGGCGGATTCATCGGGCCTTACTTCTTCCGTGATGATCAAAACCGGCACGTTACTATAAATGGGGATTGCTACCGTTCAATAATAACCGATATTTTTGGTCCCAGATGATATAAACTTAGAGGACATGTGGTTCCAACAGGACTGCCCAAAAGCCGCACAGCGAATGTCACCATCAATTTATTGGAAACAAATTTGTAAAACGCGTTATCTCACATCCACCTCGGTCGTGTGATTTGATGCCGTTAGAATTTTCCCTGTGGGGCTACGTCAAGTCTATGGTCTATGCCAACAAGCCATCGACGATCGATGAAATCCGTACAAATATCGAACGTGAAATTGCAGAAGTATCGGCCAATTTATGCTTGAAAACTGGCGAAAATTAGGTTCAGCGTCTGAGCTTCTGCAAGCGCGCCCGTGGTGGCCATGCAAAAGAAACCGCGTTCCATACATAATGGCATCAAACGTACTTTAACGAAACTAAGGAATTTCATTGATATCCAAAACCTTTTTTTGTTTTATTTAAAAAAAAAAAAACTTTTGTAGCGCTCTTATTGAAAATCCCGATACAAGCTCTCAACACTAGGAATCTCCCGCAAATTTAAATTTCTTTTTTTATGGAGTGCATTAAGATGGGATGGAACGAACTTCTAAGAATTGTTTGAAACATCGACAGGTGTTGAGCAAGGTTGCATTTTAAGTCCATTATTTTACATGAGTAATACCTTTGCCAAGATGCAAGTGAAAGTTCTACTTTAAGCTGATTACTTTCTGACAATCCTTTCACTTTGAAGTTGTAAATAAACAGGCTTAACACCTTTAGCGAAAAACAGGAGTAAGTCAATAATACAAGCAAGACTACAAAAAGAAGGCAGCTAGAAGAATATTTTGTCACTGAATAATTTAAAATATTGAAGTTTTCCAAGAATTTTAGTACCTCGGTGTTTTATTTACACATAACCTTACCGTGTTTTCCATGCAAATGTCAAGAAATGTATGTGCTATGGTGCCCATGTTTTTGGTTATGTATTCTTTGACGTGTTGAAAATGGTGTAGAGATATTTCTTCAAACGCTTATTCACACCCAAACTATGCGTAGAATTTGGTATAATGCCTTATTGTACTCAAAAAAACTAAAAGCCAACTATGAGTATTTGATAAGGATAATAAAAAGAAGTGGAATAAGACTTCACAAAAGTATCATGATAAGACTGTTGCAAACAAACGGGTGTCCATTGAAGGATTGGAATAAAATAGCCCATACCATTAAGTTCATATATCACTTATGCAGTCAAGCATTGATTAATGGCAGCTCATGTTTGCAGATGTTACGGCAAAAATATTTTAATATCTTCCAGGAATATATACAGGAACCTTAATCACCAGTTGTCTTCATTAAGCCTCAAATCTTTAATCTTTGTAATATATTAGAAAATGACGGCGTAAGCCCTTTTATTGCCAAATTTCTTATACTGTAAACAAAAACCGCCTGTTTTCTTTTGATGTTACCTTTCTTCAAATGGACTATATGAAATATTGAATTGAGCATGGATGGTCTACTTCCTTTAACTATTGCAATATGATCGATGACCAACAACCTATGACAATCTTAGGTTGTTAACTTGTTCCAAATCTTTCCCATATTTTCACTATTTCCCGCCAGAAAGGTTATTCACGACAACCAAAAAGATATTTGGTTTAAGAACTCTGAAATGTTCAACATTTTTGTAAAGAATCTTATCAATTTCTGTTTTTAAGCTTTTGTAAGCTTTTAGAAGGTGTTTAGACAAAATTATTAAATAGATTTTCTACTTTAAATTGCTAGATCCAATCGTACAATTAAGACGGGATTGGTTGGTATACTTTAATCCAAAAATGAAAGTCCTGATGGGACTCCAATGGCGGATCCAAGGGGGGGTCGTAGGGGTGATGACCCCCCCCCTCCCTGGGAGATAATTTGTTTGCTTTTTCGTATGAATTCCCTTCAATTCAAAACTAATCGTATTGCGTTAATGGATATGACCCCCATTAAATTTTGAATTATTCATTTTTTGTATATGAAAACAACATTTATATATTTTACATCCTTAGACTTTGTTGCTAAAAGTACTACTTTTGACTGAAGATTGGACCAACAACATAATATGAATCGGATATTCAGCCTTATTCCAAAAAAACAACAAAAATTCATCAACTTTTGACCAATTGACGATCCAGGGGGGGGGGGGTCACATGAGCCAAAAAGCTTATAACGGTTAAGTTGTATAAGTAAAGGTTCATTTAAAGATTTATTAGTAATTTAACTATACATTCACCAAAATGTACAACTGAAATTTAGATTTTCGCTCAATTTAGAATTTGAAAAAACTTTAGTAATGCTTTAAATTATTTATTTAGTTGCCTTTTAATTCCTTAAACTCGCCTTCAATTTTATTATTACATTTTTTTGACACACATAAATAGTGATTATTGAAGTGATTTTAACTTCGACATATATGTAGGAACTACATACAAGCAAGTTTTGCATAAGTAAACAATTTCAAACTAGAGTTTTTAATCAAATATGAAATTACGACGGTAGAGAAGCCGAAAAAAGTGTGTACCCCGATTCCTTTCCTCTGTCCGTCTTTCCTGGCCCTTACAGTCCAAACAATTGTGTTGATTGAAATTAAGATTTTCAGCCGATTAGTGTAAGGCGTTTTTTTAATTTTATTAATACGAAAAATAACAGTAGTCCCCACACAAATTTTTTGGTTCAAGATGTGATTTTTCTAAAACTTTCTCTAAATTTTGTGTTCTTAATTTGGCTTCTTTCTACAAGAAAAACATATTTTCGTATTGCTCCAGAAGGGTACCATTCAAAAAAACTTAATTTTGTTTCAAATTCAAAATTCTCTTTCTGTGCAAGCTCTTGTCAATGACCAAATTGATGATGATTTTTTATGCTAAAATTTTTTTTTTCAACACAATCAGGAACATCTTCATCGTTTTCTTCTTCTTCGGTGTAATGCTATTTGATAACAAATTAACATTTTTTCCATACAAGTTTTTAATGAAAGCCAAGAAGTTTAACCTGATATTTGTTCAAGGAGGCTCCCGGAAATTACGCCAGAATTTTTTTTTGGAAAAAACGCCAGAAAATTCTTCATACAAAATTCTGGCTTTTTTTCCTAAGAAAAAATCCCAAATTTTTCTGGCAAAATTTCGGAATTTCAGGCAAATTTTCTGGCGTTTTTTCCATTTACAGAAATGGAAAAAAGGAAAAAAAAAATATTTGGAAATAAAATTTCTGGCGTTTTTTCCTTTTCATGTTTAGGAAAAAACGCCAGAAAACTGTATTTTGTATAAATTGTTGTAATAAATAAACAGTTTTACTACACATTCTTTGTCTCTATCATCTATTGTAAGAATTATTGTTTAGTTGCTTTCGCGAATTCATCATTGACACTTCTTGACGTTTTGAAAAAAAAACATGCAACGTTGTGTTGTTGCCGTGCAGACATATGAAAATATGCACGGAGTGCAACTTAAAGTTGCAAGCTCAAGCAGTTGCAGATTCAAACGAAAATTACAAATGTCCATGCTGCCGGGAAATCGTAGCAGACACTTTGCAAGTTGACATTTAGTAAAAATATTTTGTTCTTTTCTATTTTTTTAAATAAATTGTTACAAATAAAAAATTATTGAAAACTTTAGTAATTTTTTTCGTGGCAGCTGCGACGTAACCACGCCGGCCCGCGCCGCGTCCGCAACGCCATGGCCGTGTGGCGCCCGCGATCCCCCCCCCCCTCCGCAGGTGCATGTCAGGGGCTCTTTTTTCCTGTTGTGATAAAATGTCTACAATATTGACCAAGTAGCGACTTTTAAAATGCAAAACATTTTCAGGCTTTTTTTCCAAATCGATATTAGGAAATTAGGCCAGAATATATCAATTGGTTTTCTGGCCTAATTTCCATTTTGGTTTCTGGTTTTTTTTCCATTTCTGTCTGGCACAATTTCCAATGTTTCTGGCTTAATTTCCACAAAAATTTCTGCTTCTTTTTCCAATTTGAAGCAGAAAACATTTTCTGGCGTTTTTTCCAAAAAAAAATTCTGGCGTAATTTCTTTTGGCGTAATTTCCGGGAGCCTTCAAGGACGCTTGTTCCCCAGCAATCAAGATTTCTCTCTAAAAGTAGACAGTGGAACATCATCTTCGTCGTCAAAAAATCTTTTCCAGCATCATTTCTCAAGAATTTGAGAAGATAATTGATCCCACGATTTTGATGCCGAAACAATGGCAATGGGAGTATTATCTATGATTAGAAGTGCTTTAAGTGGAAGATTTTGTTCTAACAAAACTTTACAAAAACCATTCCTTGAAAATGAATTTTGCCATCCATGTATTCAAAGAGCTTTTGTATTCTATGGGCATTTTAAAGTTCTTAATGCTTCGCGGATTTTGTACTTTCCCAGTGATCGGAGGAACGAGAACCCATGGCAATTGTATAGTTAGTAAGGGTTTTAAAACCCGGTAGTAAATTCACTTTTTGCTTTTTTTTTATTTTTTTTTAAATTTTTTTTTTAATTTTTTTTTTTCGTGCCACCACGACTGTTCCTAACATAATCGTTAAACCAATGTAGCCGAATAAGAGCAAACGCCCTAGACAACTTTAAATGACAGTCTCAATCTCTTCCTATCGTCCCTATCGGAAGCAGTCCTACTGAACCGAAGGTTTCTCGGCTCGGAGGTGCGAGGACGTCTCGACTGTAAAGGAGTCGCCTATCTATAGTTTTACGACTGACGTGGTAGATTAGCGGAACTGCCTAACTATCCTGTATCAGCCCTCCATTGTCTAAATAGAGGAAAACTTCGGGCGGAATGTTGCCACTTAAAAGTGCACTTTCGTAGTACTCATTGTAGGGATAGTAAGCCCCAAAAATTAAGCTGTTAGTCGACGACATCGCTTTCGAAATATGACCCCTACCAAGCTTCAGCAAGAATTATCAATTCTGTTTATGGTGGCTCTGTTGTATAGTATAGTACCTGGTTGGAAGAGTAATGTTTGTAATCCGACTCTGGTGTTCTGTGTAGTCCAAGGCAACGTTGCAGACATTGTCTCTCGAACACGCGAATCTTTTCCATTTGAGATGGGGCAACGTTGAACTATACCGGGAACACATATGCATCATCGCAAATCACCTTCACCCTGCTGCCGAGACGGCTGCTAAGAAAAAACCGCTTTGTCAGTGCAAAGACTAACTTGGCTCTGGCTAGAGCAGCACTCATATGTCTGTCGAAATACAAGTATTGGTCCAACCAGATACTGCACTTCTGTTCTGAACAGAATAGTTTCGCATTTCTGAATGTTGATTTTCAACTTACAGTCATCGCAATATTGCTGAATCTTGTCGAAGTCACCCTGCAGAAGTGTCTTGATAACCTTATTTTTGCGGGCCGTTTTGTACGCAATTAGGTCGTGGGCGTACGCTATTGCCTGAGTCAGACTTGCTATCAGATAACTGGTGTAAATGCTGAGATCGGCGAGTTAACCACACCTTGTTGAAGACCATTTTTAATATCAAAGATTTTGGTAGATGTTACATTGCCAATTTTAACAATAAACCGTCTACCATTAAGCATGTCATAAAGCATATACAACAGTGTTTTACTCATGCCAAATCTGTTTAACTTTAGATACAGACCCTTCAACCAAAAGTTGTCTAAGGCCTTCTCCAAGTCAACCAGACATGCACCCATACATTGCCTTTTAGAGTTGTTCCACTAGATATCAGAAAAAGCTAAGACGCAGCATGAATAGTGTCATGTCCCGTCTTAAGGACGAACTGATTATCCGGAATTGGATTGTTTAAGTTAGTTAACGTGAACGTTAGCGAGATTCCACTCTATAGGGAATTTTCCCTGCAAAGATTTTTCTCTCTTAGAGCTTATCCCTCGAATAATGAATAGTCTTTTCTTCACAGGATAAAAAAAAGGAATTTTAACTGTCGTAATGCCCAAAAGAAATATCACAAAGCCCAACTGCAATGTTCAAAAACCCAAATTAAAAACTCTTTTGGGCAAAATGACAACCAACGATTTGAACGTTTTATTTAAAAATGTATTTGCACTTTACGACATTTGCTTTGAGTTTTTTGGAGTTTTTGTTTAACTTTTTGTGTTAAGTGACCATTTTCGGGCTATATGAAATTCGAAGTGGGGCCAGTACGTACTTGAAACACTGAAATTAGCTTTTTAACATTTAGATTTCTCTCCCTGAATAACTTTTAACATCAAATTTCGTTTAAACGTGATAATTTTGACGTCCATATTGACTCCACTTTATCAGCTGATCTTAATTCCCGTCTCCAATATTTAGCCGCATAATTTTTTTAATCATCCCATTAGCCGAGCGAATAGAACTTTTGTATTCAATATGAAGATGATGAACAACAAAAGGACATTCCACCATATACGACTTGAAGAGGTTCCAGCTCATTCTTTGATCACTTTCAAGATGACTTGAGTTGTTAACTAAACAAAGAAGACCCAGAAAACTTGAAGATCCAAGAAAAAGATCGCCATCTCATGATCATCACGTTGCGACCGTCACTTGCTCTTGCTCTCGTCGTCGTCGTCGTTTGGTCTTGTCGGTTGGATTGGTATCGCGCAAGAGGAAGATCTCACGCATGCGCGCACTCGAACTTGAACGGGTTAAGTATGACGCAAGGAGCATAAATTAAAACTGACATCTCGATTTGGCGTTTTGTTTTCGGCTTCGACAGCAGCGGCAGTGGCGGTCGCTTCTCAGGGCCGCGCAAGCTCTCAATGACTCTTCATCTCCAGTGAGGTAAATATATACCTTACCTATACTATACACATTCTGCCGCAGTGTCTAGCAGCAGCCGGAGAAGAAACAGAAAAAGTCCAAAGCCTAGGGTCCCGCTTGGAAGTCATTTTTATTTTCATATTCCACTGCCATTTCCTGCCTCCGGCCCGTCCCTCACGTACTCTTTGTATATAGTCTCCCAGATGGCTGCCCGGACTTTAAGTGAATAAATCACATTCGGAGCAATGGCAATGTCTATTCACGTTCCCGCGTGGTCATATGCTGGCCGAGCGAAGCAACGCGGCCGACGACGCAAGTGTGGGCCTTCAAGTGCGAGATGTGGATCCAGCTCCCCAGCCTTAGGACGGACTCTGTGTGTCCCCAAAACCAAAACACTGTGTGTGCACTGAGACTTGAGAGCACTTGAGCTATCTTACAAGGGAAACCCCCAGATGAACCCGTCTCCGTGTACATATATCAGATAGCACTCACGCCACCCACAGCGTCGTCGGTCTTCGGTCTACGGTCGTCGGCCATAGCTGATGCTGAGCTGTGAGCTAGGACATATGCTTCAGGTGGAGCCTCTGCGCAGTATCGGGTACGTCTATGGGTACGAAAAAAAAAACCAAACAATACAACAAAAAACCGTCCAAAACAGCTCAAGAGGTCTCCGAATTGAAATCTCAGACCTCGACGTAGGTGTAGGTAGGTACCGGGCGTCCATGTGATGCATGGTGCTGCATATATTATACAAACTCAGATGCTGCGGGCTCAAAAAAGTGGTGCGGTATGGTGTTTTTGATATTGCGGGCAATTGTCTTGTGCATATGGTTCATGGAACGCTATTGCAGCTTCGACGGACGCGACGCACGGCGACGCTGGCGACGGTATTGGCCGTATGCGGTGGTCGATGGTCTTCGCTGCATAAATTTATGTTTCACTTTCAATTAGGCCCCGTCTTGTTGTTGCGTATAGAGTTATTGTTGACTCTGGCTATATGGGCAGGCTGTGGAGGCGGGAATGTGTCTCCGTGGCGATGAAATTATGTTTGCTTCGCTAACAACTTCATATGGAAATTTTTTAACACAAGAAAATAATAAAAAAAAAAAAAAAAAACAAAAACCTATGAAGAAGAAAAATTAAGAACCACCTTTGTGCATCAATCGATGTTATTGATGCATGATGCGATAATTGAGAGGTATGGTAATTTGTAGTTAGCGCTGTTTTGTTGCAAGTTTTCTTTTGTTTTTTTTTTAAGTACTTTTATCTTAAGTGAAGGCATTTCGTGTTTATTCTTTATTTATTGGCCTGGGATTTTGCATATTTAATGACCATCTCTTATATTGGTACAAGGTGGGAGTTTTTATTTGCATAGACGACGAATGCCGCATATATGAGGCATCAAGCTAAGACCTGAGGTATAAACGAATTTTTAAATAAGAGCTTCAGATTTCGAGCGTTTTTTAAGAACTTAAAGAAAAGAAGTTCTATAGAAGATGTTCTGATTATTGTATAATAAGACTAATTCTGCGTATCTGGCGTAAAACTGCTTTTAGAATAACTTCTTTTTTCCGTATATATTTCATTTTGCATGTTAACATGATTTAGCATCTTTTTAGGAAGTTGTAAGTACCCATATCAAAATAAGGGTAGTAAATTAAGGTTTAGACAAATCTATTCGTATTTCTTTGAAAGAACGATAGCTTTCCGTTGGGTCTAAACCATCGTTGCTTATACATACTGTCAATAAATGTAAAAGAAAAAAGTTAGTGAGTTTGTCAACATTCCTCAAACTGATGTTCGATAACTTAGTGTTCCGGCTTATTCCTGTTTATCTGCACTGCAATCATTGGAATAGAGATTTTGCTCAGCTGCAAGAAATGGGGATGAGTGATGACATCCAAAACTCAATAATCATAGATGATTTAAATGCCCGCCCAGCTCGGCAAGCAGGAATGATAAACAACAATGCAGGAATAACACGAAACTCAAAAGATAAATTCAGCAATGCAAGAGGCAACAAACTCATCGAGCTTTGTGACGCATTCGGCTTTCATATTTTGAATGGTACAAGTTTCGGAGACAAGGACGGCAACTTCACCTACATTGGAATACAAGGCTCATCTGTAATTGATCTTACGAACCAAAAACGCTAGAGACTGGAATTAAATTGTATAATATACTGCAAAGAAGTATATTTTTGGAAAAAAATCCATTTGACGGTTTTTTTTTATAAATCGAAAAAACTGAAAAAAAAATTTGTCACCTCCAAAGTTTTATGACTAAAATATGATTTCATCTCCAAAACAATTCAAATTCAAATATCTTTTCAAAACCTTCAAACTTATTTTATCTTATAAGAAATATTGATTTCAACATTCTGAATAATGTTGAGAAAAATCAAATTGACAGTTTTCTTACAAAAAATAAAAACCTAAAAAAAATTAATAAAAGTTGGTAAAAATTGATTTTCGACTCAAATATCTTTTCTTAACTTGTAGATATTGGCTTTAAACTACTTTTATCTTTCAAAAAATATTGTTGTTAACATTCAGTAAAATTTTGAAAATAATCGAATTGACAGTTTTTTACGAAAAGTGAAACTTTAAAAAAAAACGTTACTAAAACTTGGTTAAAATTTACTAGCTTTTCAAAAATTAAAAATATTGGCTTTAAAATTATTTTATTTCACAGAAAATATTGTTTTCTATATTCAATAATTTCTATTTAAAAATTCAATAGTCCGCTTTTAAAATAAAAAATAAAATCTACAAAAAATAGTGCGCAAATTTGGTAAAAATTGATACGAGTACATATAGACAAACTTTTAAACAAGACAAATCGGAAGACGGGATGGGAAGTTATCAGTGTGGGTCGCATCCCAACCTCTTTTTAAATATTAATTTAAAACAGAGTTTTTAAAAATTTTTCAGAAGGGTAGAGTACGATAACTCAGCTGACAAAGTTTAATGACGGGTTTGTATATACAACAGTTAAAAACAAGCATTTTTTACTTTTGGAGGGGGGCTCTATCTCCACCCGTTTAGGCGGTAGGAACAATTTAAAAAAATATGTGCGTTAAATGAAAAGCAATTATTTAATAATACTGGTAGTACTTAAAACTAAGTCTTATACATTTTTTTAAAGCCAAAACTGTCGTCTATAAGCTTGTTTTAAATCAAGTCAAAACTATGCATAGTTTTTGAAAAAAAAAAAAAATGTTTTAAACTCAAAATGTGTGCAAAAAAAAGTTTAAAAAAAAAACTATGCATAGTTTTTGAAAAAAAAATGTGTGCATAAAAAAGTTTAAAAAAAGGTTTTAAGTGTAATTTTTCAAAACTTTAAAATTATCTACTACTGTTTTTTTTTTTAATTTATTGCTCTTATTTGTTTTGATCAAAAACTGAAAACTAGATGATTTTATGTCGTCTAGTTCTTGAGAAAATTGAAAATTACAAAAAAATATATTTTAGTTAAATTACTTTTCAAGTTCTCAACATTCATAAATCCGCTGGCCCCAGATGGTATCCCCGCTATTATTCCGAAGAGGTGTTCTTCCACGCCAGCAAAACCACTGCGTAAGCTTTTCCATCTAACCTATTCTTCTGAGCTCGATCTGAGTAGTTGGAAAACTGCATTTGTTTAGCCAATCCCAAAAAAAGGCGAATCTTCCTCTCCCACAAATTACCGACCGATAGCACTAACGTCCCTTCTTTCTAATATCATGGAAACGCTGATTAATTATCGGCAATACGGCTTTCGTAGCAATAGGTCCACTGGTGATCTCATGGTTTATCTCACCGAACAGTGGAACAGATCTTTACATCGTTTTCGAGAAAGTAAGATTATTGCACTTGATATTTCAAAGGCATTTGATAAAGTCTGGCATCTTGCTCTTTTATCGAAAATGTGTGCTTTCGGTATCGACGAATCTCTTCTTCGTTGGATTAGAAATTTTCTTTCGAACCGTTCAATACAAGTTGTTTTGGATGGATTCAAGTCTGAAACTCATAAAATAAATGCTGGTGTGCCCCAGGCATCCGTTTTGTCTCTGACCCTCTTCCTCATTTTTACAAATGATCTCATGTCTGCTACTTTTAATCCAATACATTGTTTCGCTGACGATACCACTTTTAGCTTTTCATATAGGTATATTCGTTCATTAAATTCCAACCTGCACAGCATTGTACAATGCTTTTTAGTTTTTGGAAATTTTCATTAACTCTCATAGATTCCTCATTGATTTTAATGTTTTCATGATATAAAAAAAAGTTCTTTTATTTAATTCTTAGCGCTGATTTCGAATCCGAAATTCAATAATAACTACCTGTTCAAAATGTAAGACATTTTTTTTCTTTGCAAAGGTTTTTTATATAAAAAATACAACCTTGTCAAAATACAATAAAAATATAAAATCCATCGAGTACTGTCTTTGAGTCCATAATATCGATTTCGCTAAGAATTTAGAAGTGATTACTTGATTATGTATTCCAGTTTCTGATTCAAACATTTAATGGACATGCATGGTATGTTTTCCATCGGGAAGTTAATGAATGAATCAGGACTTCAATATATGATTATGTAAATGCGTTTTTAATTTCTAGGTTCAGTTAATAAAGGTTTTCACCTCTAAAAAAATTTAACAGTTTTGGAACTTGGCACACTTACTAAGGAATGTCTGGTGATAACCCAAAAAAAAAAGTCTCCAGGAATCCGACGTGAGCTCTAGCGGTTCTTCGGGTTAATCTTGACAACTATTTCTCATATCAAAAAATAATCTTCGAAAAAATTAAAGCTTATTAAATTTCCTAAAGAAATATGATATTAATTTTTTACAAGTAAGGAAAACTTATTAATTTTCGTGTCTGTAAATGTCCACAAAAAAAATTGTAGTATTCAATTTGTATGTCCTTTCTTGCTTCTGAAACTTGTTGACCCACTTTATGACTAGTTTTTGCCCTAAACAAGTCTGTTATTATTAAGAGTATGTATACCCTTTAAATCCTGGAACATCGTTAATGCCAATATACTTTGATGCCAACCAAAGAGTGTCATATGGTTTTTACGTATTCACATTCTCAAAAACTAAATTTTTTAATCCGCCTGTTTTCTGTTTTCTGAAATATTTCCAAAAGAAGTACTCCAAGTTATCCAGTTATCAGCTTTTGCCTTCGTGTGTCGGTTTCTTTTCCTATGGAAGTAGATGCAGCGATGCATCTTATTTCGCCGAATTATGCATTTAGTCCATCTAACGTTCTGACATTAAAGTCCTCATTATCAAACACAAATTGGTTAAATGAACCGCTGGCGCTGGTCGCGTGTAGCAATATATCTCCAACAACTGAGCTTCAAAATCATTTAATGAAGAACGAAACCCAATGCTTGAAATAAGGTTTACCAACTTTTAAAAACAAAGCTTTCTGTATATATATAAGGCAAGGCTGCTTTGTATTGGAGCTATGCATGATCTGGGACGCACAACTGATATAATGCTATGTGGAACGTTTTGAGGGTTTTAGGTACACAATCGTCATCAACGTGTTTGAGAAAATCATCACATGTTTTCTTTGCATGACTATAGAGTTATTTTACAATCTAAAATCTAATAAGCTTTAATTTTGTAAAAGATTATGTATTGATATGAGAAATAGTTTTCAAGATAAACCCAAAAAACCGAAAAAACTTATGTTTCTCTCCGCTATCACTAGAGTTATTCTATAAACTATAACAGATTCGAAAAAAATCATCATAGATTTTTCTTAAAAAATTTAATGAGCTGTAATTTTTGTTCAAAAAAAATTGTTGATACCACAAATAGCATTCGAGATAAACGTAAAAACTGAAGCAAACACCTTGTTTCTTTTAATTGCCGCTAGAGCTCACGTCGGTTTCTTGAGGACTTTTTTTTGGGTACTCAACAGACATCCCTCAGTATGTGTGCTAAGTTTCAAAACTGTTGGATTTTTTTTTGAGATGAAGGCAATTTTTTCGTTCATTGACTGGACTATTCTGGCTAATTTCAATTAAAAATTCAAGTTTTGAAAAAGAAAAATCTTAAGTCCAAATAACTTCTGGATCATATGCATTAAGGTTTTGTTACGTTCTTATTTTAAATATAATTTTCGAAGCTGAAATTGATAATGATACGACCGGCACTATGATTTTCGTAGCAATAGTTCCACTGGAGATCTCGATGTTTATCTTACTTAACAGAGGAACAAATCTTTACATCGTTGTGGAGGAAGTAAGTTTATTCCAGTTGATATTTTAGAAGAATTTGTCATCGAATATGCGTGCCTTTGGCTAAAATGAATACCTCGTTCGTAAGATTAAAAATTGATTAAAATCGTTTAATTTAAGAAGTATTTGATGTTTTCAACACTAAAAATACAACATAAATGCCGGTATACCCCAGGGCTCTGTCCTGTTTCCGACACTCTTCATTATTTTTATAAATTACATTTTTTTTGAAACGTCTAACAAACTTAAATGTTTCGTTAATGACAGCTTTTCTTATTCGTATTAGATTCTGATCCTTGTCCTTGGGATGTGGACTACGAACGGCAGTGTATGATAAGCTCATTAAGTTCTGATTTTGACAGCATTATCTAATGGAAAAAAGAACAGTAAGGAATTGAATGCATCAAATGCCTGATGGTTACTACTGACACAAAAAAGTAATCCTCTCCTAATGCAACTATCCATGAATGGTACTTTGATCGAGGAGGCTATACAGCTTTCATATCAAGAAATGTGCATAACACACTATCTCTTGTAAAGATCAGATTTTTCATGACGACGCAGAACCTTTTTTTTACCCCTTCTGATCTGGCTACAATTTACAAAGCTTGCATTTATTCGAAAATCTTATATAATGCTCATAATTGGGCTGGTGCTCCAATAACGCACTTGATGTACTCGATCGTTCTATTCATGAGACATTGGCTACTTTTGAACACCGAAGCAAGGTCGTCTATATCCAGTTGCATTATTCCTCTCCAAAAATTCAGTAACATACAGAATTTTGATCATACAGAATACTAAAAAAAAAGTATTTCAACCCGTTTTCCATAATGGCTAACACAGTTTTACAATATGTGTGTCACGAGTCTTAGAAGCTCATTGTCTTTCTAGCTATAAGATTTTATTTATTTACGATATTTGTAACAAATAAATTTACAACAATGTATCGACATTCTTTTGTATTGTTGTCCAGGAATCTACTTGTGAGGTCTATTTTTTCCAACATCAGGTTTTTGTTTAAATATTTATATATATTAGTTGTAATATTATTTATATTCGTTAACAATTCTAACGACTTTCTAAGTTAAACAATTTATTGATGTAACTCGCGATCATAATGAATATTCATATTCTACACCCAATGAAACTTTATTCCTATTTTATTTAATATATGATACGAATCGCTGTGGTTTAATAACAAATGACCTGTTATTTTAATTTACAATCAAATTTTGTGGTAAGATTTATAAATTAATATATTTACAATATTATATATATTAATGAGCAAGATTATTATTCAATTGATTACAAATTTAATTAGAATTTTTAATCTTGACTTAATTTCGAATTTTTCAAAATGGCAATGTTAATGTCACCAATATTAGAGAATCACCATCCCAACAATAAATAGACACTAAATGTTAATACTCGTAACAGAATATTATGCGCATATATGTAAGAGAAATATTGTAATTTAAATTTTTGAAATATTTGAATAAAAACATGTTTTATTGAGATAAATGGGGCTATAAAATTAGCATACGAAACTATATTTTATAGTCAAATCCGTTTACTTAAGTAGATTCGAACATTTGTAATAGCTTTGCAGTTTTTCAAGAACAATTTGCTGTTTTTAAAATATTAAGCAATAACAAGTCCCTCGCTTTCTTTGTTAAGGTTTTAAGGGGCCTTCTAAAAGGTAAGGTTGCAGAAGTTACATCTTCAAGACCTCTGGCATGATAGCTCTAAGCATTAATCATCACGCCACCCCCCGCCGCGTCCCCTCAAGTTCTATAACATAAAAATTGTCTGTTTTGAATTCAGTTTGTTTTTCTAAATACCTATCGATGTCCTATGATAACACTGACAATGATACACTTGTTTTACATAGGGTTTTTCATGTAGAAGTTGTATTTCTGTCATCTTATTTGCCATTTTACGAGTAACAAATAGGCCATTGCATAAATTAAAACCTTACTTGCTAAGACAATGAACTGAAAACTGGTGAAAATTTTGCAGTTTGAAAAAGTTTGTCATGTCAAAAAACAAAACCGTGTTTGCCCCTCAAGCGTAAGTGCGAAAATTGCTGCATTAACCCGTAGCGCTGACAAAACCCCAGTTCTCCGGATTCCTCTTTGATATTTGAAATTAGGATTAGGCCCGGATTTGAAATTAAGATTAGGCCCGGATTTTCAGCGTAGTAACATCTTCAATGTGGTACCCATTTTCAACTCGGTAATTATTAATAACAGAATTGTCGGCTTTGAGCCTAAGAAAATACAAAAAGAGTTGTTTATAAACTCTCCATCTTCTACCAACGTGTCACTTTTTGTTGAGGGAAGCTTATTTTTGGTGCCACACTGATTGTCCCTAACCTAATCCTTAAACCGATGTAAGCCGGCCAAGACCAAACGCCCTAGACAACTTTAAATGACATTCTCAATTTGTAGCCACCAAAACTGGTTCTGCTGCCTCACACTATCTCTTCAGTCCCTACCGGAAATCCAGTCGCGACTGTCTATCTACAGTTTTACGGCTGACGTGGTAGATTAGCGGAACTGCCTCCCTATCCTGTATCATCCCTCTATTGTCTAAATAAAAGAAAACTTCGGGAGGAATGTTGCCACTTAAACGTGCACTTTCGTAGCACGGGTTGGGGTCGAAAAAAATAGTTTTGACAATGTAAAAAATTGCGCACTTTTTACATTATGAAAACGATTTTTATTTTTTAGCCTCATTTACCAAGCTTAGGCAAGAAGTTATCTATTCTTTTTATGTTGCCTCTATTGTATAAAACCTGGTTGGAATTGTGATATTTGTACTCCGACTCTGGTGTTCTGTGAAGTCCGAGGCAGCGTCGTCACAGACATTGTCTCTCAAGCACCCGAATCTTTTCCATTTAAGATGGGGAAACGTTGAACCATACCGGGCTAAGGGCCATGTAGCAAATCACCTTCACACTGCTGTCAAGTCAGCTGGTAAAAAACAACCGTTTTGTCAGGGCAAAGGCGACCATAGCTCTGGCCAGAGGATCACTCATATGTCTGTCGAAATACAAGTACTGATCCAACAAGATGCCAAGGTACTTTACTAAATTTTTATTCGCCAGTGGCTGTCAATCTGGACCAGCAATCACTGGATTTTTCCAGTTCTTTCTTGTATCCTTTGAGGCTCCGTGCAGCGGAACAGAATAGTTTCGCATTTCTGAATGTTGATTTTCAACTTCTAGTCACCGCTATATTGCTGAATCTTGTCGAAGTTACCCTGCAGAAATGTCTTGATAACCTCAATCTGGGGTCGTTCTGTACGACCAATTAGGTCGTCGGTGTACGCAATTCCCTGAGTCAGACTTGCTATTAGATCACTGGTGTAAATGCTGAACAAGATCGGTGAGTTAACCGCTCCCTATTGAAGATCATTTTTAATATCAAAGATTTTGGTAGATGTTATACCTTGCCATTTTTGACAATAAACCGTCTACCATTAAGTATGTCATAAAGCATACACAACAGTTGTTTACTTATGAGAAGTCTGTTTAACTTTAGATACAGACCCTCTAACCATACGTTGTCGAAGGGCTTCTCCAAGTCAACCCGACGCAGCATCCGGAATTATTTTGTTGTTTTCAGCTCACTTGAACAGAACTCTATAACCTTCTTGAACACTGATACTCGGATTGGAATTGTCCTTTCCCTTTTTCGGGAGAGGATGTACCACAGCTGTCTGTTTGTTTGAATGCGGTAATCTTAGGAATCCGATTTGAAAAATGTTGTCATTGTTGAAAAGTTCATTTTTGAGGTTATCTAATATCACGCTAAAACTAGTTCCAAAAAAGAATGATTCAAAATCGTGGATTTTTTTCACTTTTTAAAGCTTCTACTGATATCGCTGTTGAAATGGTAAAAGTTTTGCTAAAATAATGTGTGACAATAGTGTCTCCTTTAAATAGTTCTAAAAAACGTTCACGACACCACATATCTATCTTTTTAAGTTGGATCATTACCATTTGTATGGTACCCAAATTTCTTGTAAAATAAAGCATGTGAGTAAAACCGGGGACACAGCTTGTAACAACGCTGCTGCCCTCAAACATTTTGTCAAAGGTTATTTCGTGTAAAGAATAAACTTTTGTTATTTATGTTAAAGAATTGAAATAGTAAAGCATCAAATATGTTAGTTTTTCTGTTTTCTATCGACATATCGGGTTGAGAACTTTGAACTTATTTACTTAACACGTCCTTCCACTAATCATCGAGCTGTCACTGTCAGTTCACTCAGTTAACAACGTCTATAAATTATTAAAGTTTTTTATATAAAAAATTCGGAGTGGATAATCGAGACTTTAAAGGCGTTAGCTACAATTTCTTTTTAAGAACGAAAATGAAAAGAGTTAAAGAAAGTGGTGTGTCATATCGTTATAAGTGCAGAGGGGGCATTACTTTAAGTAAAGGTTTCTGTTACTGAGACGTCAGATTCTACTCCTAACTTACATGCACAAACCCACAAACAAATTGAAACGGCTGGTGAATTTGACACTGTCCATCTGGGATCCAGATCAATTTGTTCGCATTGCTTTGGAAAATTCAATTACATCAATTCAATTAGAGTCTGCATCTGCATGTGAAGCCATGAATTTGTATATTTTGGAAATGGAGACGAAAATGGCGTGGCCTGGTTTTCAACACGGGAACCTACATGATATTGTGAAATAGCCAGTAATCATAGACGAAATAATACTCATAACTCAATAAGCAAGGACATGCAATAATTCAACACTTTAATTCTGATTTCGGCGACGAGTCACGCTCAGCTTCGTCTATACGTCTTCTTTAAAAGGAAAGACAGACCGGCTTATCATGGGTGGTTTAACCGCATATTGACAAACGGGGAGAAGGTTTTGAACATAGATCTCCCAGTAAGGCATCACTATTTTGTGCTTGCTGCCGTTTGTTCGAGGACATAAAATGATCGATTGGATCAAAGTTATGCTCATCTGAAGTATTTAGTTCATGGTGGAAATTAAATCCTAAGGTTCAAAGTCATGAAAGCATTTAACTTCACCAGTAAAATTATTTTAAATGGAAAGAATTAGAGAGCAGACTGCGAAAAGGACAGAAAATTGACAAATAATCTCAATAATACATATTGGAAATGAAACCAAAAAATGTCAGGAAAATTTGTACCCAATATTTGACACCATCAAATTCCTTTCAAAACTTTGGCAGCCATTAATAAAATGAAACTAATACAAATAGAGGAATCTTCTTTGAATTGGTATACATTTGATTGCCAAATATGCTCCAATTCTCGTAAGATCCAAAATGTGCTCAAAAACTTCAATAACTTATATATCACCGGAAATCCGAAACGAATTTATAGCCATTTTGGAAAACAACACTCGACAATACATGATTGAGCAAGTTCAAAAAGCCTAATACTACTATATTATATTTGACAGCACTTCAGACATTTCACATAAGGACCAAACAAGCCCGGTTTTAAGATGCGTTGTGATTGAAAATTAGGAAGTTCTCGTAGTGAAATCCTTAATAGATTTTATATTTGATATAAGCAATTGTAAAAGTCAAGCGTATGATAACGCTGCTGTTATAACATGGCATCATTATACAGAGATTCTTCTTACCTTAGACAAAATAATAGAAACAGGTTATTGCTTACAAAATCTTTTTGAAACTAAAATGCTGAGTTTTTAAGCAATATTATTTGATTTGACAGGCGAAAGTTTGAGCACAAGAACCGATACAGGAACTTTGCTAGTTGCGATGAAGTCGTTTTTCTGTGTTTGTTCCTTGGGCTTTTTGAAACCAGTTCTCTTTCAAGTGAATGACGAACAAAGATATTTACAATCGAAAGGACTTGAAATAAGACTATGTGGTGGAAAATAACTGCTTTGGAGGAAATTTTATTAGAAAAACGAGAGCAATAGACAAAAGCAGCCGTCTTGAGATATGTTTGATGAAATAACAAAAGATGAGAATCTGTCTTATGACGAAGAGTTGAGAAACTTTTGATAGAATCATTCAAGAAATTCATGAGCGTTTCAAACAGCTCTCCAATTTGTCCAAAAAGTTTCTAACTTCAGCAATTTTCTTAGACTCATAAGACACTCAATGTAATCTGGGCCATGCATCTGCTGAAATAGACGTAGGTAAGGTGTACGAGTTTCAGCTTCACCATTAAATTATGTAATGCAGATCCACTTGATTTATTAAAATTCATTGTAGGAACGAAGCTTGAAGAATCTATATCTACCCCGGGCGGCGAATGCCAACACTACACCACTGGTAAGCAGAGTTTAGTACTTCCTTAAATGTTAGCCTTTAATTTTTTGGGCTATTAAAGCATTAAGAGCAAATATAAAGTCAAAAGCTTGAGTCCGGTTGTCTTGGATTCAGCTAATTAAGATTATTTTTTTTCTTAGACTATAACAGGTGGGGGTTATGGTTTGCTAAACTTTTTTAACAGATTCTTTTAGGTATCGAAGACACATCTTTTAAAGGGTTGATGTTATAAGTTTAAAAGTTCAAATCATTGTCTATTAAATACCGATTTCAGATGCATATAGAAAATCCTTCTTATCCATTATCATCCAAAGATCCATAATAGCGATTGGAAAACTATTTTCCTACAACCATGAAATGTAAGGATCTTATGGGGTTTGAATGTAGGTAGAATTATCTTCACTTATAGATATTATATTCCTTTCCTACGTATAATTAGCAGCGCATTGCACATGCGCATATCAAAAAACCATTTAAGGTGCAGGTACATTCACATTCACACCCAACATCAGTCTTCTGACTTCTCATAGAGCCTTTAGCAGGTAAAGCTGAATGCTGCAGCCTCTAGTTAGACTGCTGCATGCAGCATTTTAGACACTCCAACCACCTCCTTAACTTAAGCTTGTATAACAATCTTAATGAATTCCATATAAAGGAAATTCAAATTCAAATCCAAATCGGAATTCCCCGCCAACAAAACAACCCGAACCAAAAAAATAGTAAAAAGAGCCAGAAAAAAAGAAGTATCTAGTACTTAAACGCGGATGCAGAGCCCATTAGACCTGGGCAAAACCCACCTGCGAAATGGTTAAAATGTCTACATTCAATGGTCCGGCTAAACGAGAGTATAGAGGTATAGGTAAGGTAATAGGTAAGGTATACTATTGTCCAGTATACCCACTCTAAGGTATAGAATTCTCCATATCGGACTCACAGACGGTGGCTGAAAGTAAAGCGAGCCTCTGGCTCCGGGCGTATGTAATATGCAACGAGCCAAGCATGGCCACACCACCATGCCACTAATTTCTCATGTAAAGTGCCATTTTTGATTCCATTTTGCATTTCGCCGTTTGGTTCGGTTCGGGGTCTTGGATGGGAGCAAATTGCATTGCATGCAATCTGAAGCAGCCCAGACCAACATAGAGCCATAGCACAACCTTTGATGACGATGTGGACGCGGACGGCAACGGGACGGGCGAACAACCAAAGACCGACAACGACTATACATACGATTGTCACAAAAGACCCATGCAAAAGACTGCAGGACTTACAAAAACAAAAAACAAAAACATTCAATTGGAATGGAAACAATATTCTCTCCATAATCAAAAACAATTTTCCAGTTTTTTCGTTTTCGCCATTAAACCAAAACGGCTGCAATTGCGATTGCATTGGTTGATAAGTGATATTGCATTCGCTGGCTTCGCAATGCAGCCCCATTGTATGAAGGCAATGGCGGTTTCATGATGATATGGTGAATGGCGGTGGCGGCCGGCAGTGGTATTGCAACAACCCTCTCAGCTGCTTCAGCCTTAGCCTCAGCCTCAGTCGGTGACGACGACGAAATGTCACTCAATTTATATTTATAAGAAGGTGGACTCTAGGTTTCACTGGAATCGGAAATAAAAAGTCCGCGTCCATGGTGGACGGACGGACGGACTGAACCCCATCAGTGTCATTAATCAAAAAAATGGCCAAACTGATGGCTTCCTTAACGGAAGTCCTAAATTTGAAAATTCCTTACATGATGACTTGATGAATAAAATTTTACTGCACTTATCTGCATATTAAAAAAAAAAATAAGGTTTTGAGTTGGTAGAATAGAAGGCTGTGTTTTTGACCAATTGAAATTCCATTAAATTGAAAAAAGTCACTTGCAACTTTGGAAAATAAAACTACAATAATTCCAAAATTTTGCTTAGTTGTTTAACTTTCAGGGGACTTGATAACGGATAAAAGTAAACACACATTTTCAAAAGTAATAGCTATAGCTTTCTGCCAGCTAGTAAATAAGAGACAATATTGAAGTTTGAATTTAGTATTATTCTGCAGGGTGGGGCAAACATGACTTTCTTATTTAAAGTGTTGATAACTTGTATAGATTTAATGATGGAGATTTTTTTTTTGGCGAAGCTTATGTCTCTCAAATAAGTAGCATTTTCTTGCTCACAGATCCGTCATAAGACATCTGAATTCTTTCCTTAACCTGATATTTACCTTACCATTCGAATAACCCCTAAGAAAAAGCCTACTCACTTAAACGGCTCTCGATCAAAGGAGGGTCTTTATTTGAAAATTTCCTATATCAATTCCCCTTTTAGCGGTTCGCTGGAGTAATACTTGATCGGATTTCCTTTTTTCCGAGATAGGTGAACACCTTGCTTATTCGGGTCTCAATTCCATTGAGGGTATCAGCCTCAGATATTCGGTTCTTCCATCGTTACTTGCAAGCTCCCTTCAGTTGGCGAAGCGAAGCCGTCTTGCGTCAGTAACTACTTGGTCTTTGTAGTGGAGTTTTGGTCTTCCTCGTCTTATCGAACCTGGAAGCTGGGACTTAAAGATTTTTCTTTTGAAAGCGTTGTTGTCCATTCGCTCGATATTACCGAGGCAGTGTAATCAACGTGTTTTTGCTCTTGGTACTATATCCATATCTTAATAACCCTTTAACCCCATTTACTTATCGTTTAGCACTCGATGCAGTAGATTAGAGCTGGTAAAATTAGAGTAGTTCGTTAGGGTAATTCTTTGTCGGATTTCCACTAAGCTATCGTTTGTGGAATTGATATTTATTCCGATGCAGGTGAACTTATTTGAGGGTCTGTGGCATGGCAGATCGGGTAGTTGGTGATTGCCTAAAACTTGGTTTAGCCAGCAATGCAATCATTATATACATAAGTTAGCAAAAATTGCAAGGGCGAAGTTTCCTGACACTTTAGTAGGTATAGGTTACGGAGTTTGGCACTCCTCGCAACTGAAGTCTGTCCCTCTACGGAAACCGAAATTACGCCTCGGATAATTAAGCATAGCTCGTTGACGACTTTTAGCTATTTAACCCGGACAAGGATTGGTTTTGAAGAATGTGAGGACCCTTCTGGCTCAGGAAGTAAAGACCCGCACATTGCCAGATTCCTCAAATTAGAGAGAGAATTTAAGCGGTACAGGATAGATATCTTAGGGTTAAGTGAAGGGCGATGGTTGGTATTGGGTAAATAAAACACTTGGATTACGCGGACGATGTTTGCTTACTCTCTCATAGGATCATGGATATTTCTATCAAATGACAACAAGTGTGGAGAGAGAAGCAGAAGTTGTGGGGCTGAAAATTAATTCCCGCAAAACAAAAATGATAAGCCTCGGAACCCGACCATCCTCTCAAACAAATATTTTCTCGCAACCGGTGAAAAACTGTAGAGCTTTCAATACCTTGCCGCATCGGTTTTCTATGGCAAGTTTGAGGAATAACTCTTATCAGCTTAAGAAAAAAGATACGACTGTTTCGGACAACCAGGACGGACCAGAAGAAAGCTGCGAGCCTTCGTCAATATATGTCAGGCCAAACCGTATTTCAAATGAGGTCCTTAATAGAAAGACAGGTCAGGAACCTATAGACTATATTGTACGAAGGCGTAAGTGGCAATGGATTGGACATACGCTTCGAAAAGGTAAGGACTTAATACGCTAACACAAGAAGGAAGAAGAGCTGAACGACCGAGAAGTACATGGTGCAGGACAGTCGAGGCGGAATCGGCGTCACTAGGCAAGAGTTGGAGGGAGCTGAAACACATATCAGGAAACCGCACATGATAGCGCGTAGGCGTAGTAGAGGCCCTATACAACTTAAGGGGTTCCCAATGGATTTATCAGGTCTGAGGACCTAAGTAAGTAATTAAGGTGAACTTATTAACTATCTCAAAATTACGGCTAGCAACAGTGACGTTTTGTCCTACGCGGTCAGTGGACAGATGAGACTTTGTTTGTTGATAACATCAACTTTATTTTGTCTACAATTATTTCTAGACTAATGCTTCTTAAACAGCTCGCTTCCAACGGCCGATTACATTATCTTGTACTTACAGCCAAGCAGTTTGAAGTTTGAAGACCTGTTAAATATGTGATTTCCGAGCTGACATCACTCTAGGTTGAAGAAATCACATAATAACGCAGCTCTGAACCCTTCACATGTGTGAATTTTCTCGGATGAGCTGTAACCCGTTCTCACGTTGCATCTCCAATTTTGTATCGTCATCACACGGCAAGGAACAATAAATCCGTAGGACTTGGTGAAATTCCCGGAAAGCACTTACAAGTAGCGTTATCGAGCGAACTGCTTAACCCGCTCACAAAAGAAGACTGGATCACCGAAAACGATGAGTGAAAGAAGGGAAATCAAGCTTAATGAGTGGAAGAAGGCAAGTGCGATAACTGGAGATGAGTTTGTTTTCTACATACTGGAACGCATCAGAGAATACCTTGGGGCAATACTCGATGCCGATCAAGCAGGATTCCGCACTGGATCCTCCTGTATTGATCATATCAACACCCTGAGGCTCATTATTGAGCAGTGCGTTGGATAGAGAGGCCTGCTGTTCATGGACTTCGAGAGCTTTTGATAGCTTCAACAGAGAGAACATCTGGTTAGCTTTGCGGAGAAGAGTCATTCCAGAAAAACTAATTGCCATTGTAAAGACTTCGAAAAGGTAACGACTGCAGGCCAAACAATGCAGTGGACAAAGGCGTAGTTGAGGTCATATGCCCCTTAAGAAGTTTTTAACGGACTTAAAAGGTCTGAGGACCTAAGTTAGTAAGTAAGTATCATACGGCATAGGTGGATGAATTTGTTGGGATCCCGAGTTCTGACATCTCCAATAGAAGCTATTGGCGACTTGTGCTATTAAGTCGATGCAAAAATGGTGGGTCTTGACTTGAAGGTTGTCTTTTCTAGCCTCAATGTGAATTTTTGGTCCATCGTTGATCTGACATATCTGAAGTCAGACTGGTACGTGTCGACTGCAGTACTGAAGAAAAGTTTGAGCCGACATCTCCAATAGAAGCTATTGGTGACTTAAACTATCATATTCAGCTTTTAGTCGATGCAAAAATCATGCGTCTTGACTTGAAGTTGGTCTTTTTCAGCCTCGATGGCCTATTTTGGTCTGTCGTTGATCTGCCAGAACTGAAGTCGCACTGGTAAAACTGTTTAAGCTGCTCACATAGTATGTCGGATAAAAACTTGTAGGCAAGGATATGCTTCTGTAATCTTTGCAAAACCTATTAACATCGCCGTACCCCGGGCGTGATGGTTAGTGCGTTGGACTGTCATGCCGGAGGTTTTGTGTTTAAACTCTGCCTGTACCGTCTAAGTTTTGTTCACGGGTGTTGCCCCTTGTGAAGAATTGACGAATTCTCCAAGAGTAATTCTTGTCATGAAAAGTGCTTTCTAAAATTAGCCGTTCGGAATCATTTTAAAACTGTACGCCCCCTACATTCCTGACAACATAACACACACAGGAATGGTAGTTAGTCACTAGGCCTTGGGGCTGTCGTGTCACCTTTTTGGATTGAAAGAGTTGTAAGTCACTAGGCCTAACGCACTGTCGTGTCACCTTTTTGTAGATTGGACATGTTGAGCTATTTGACCATTCCTCGAGCATTCTTTCCTCTTCTCATATTTCGTTGATAAGCTAAAGTTTTGCATGCAGGGTATCCAAGCCGGCAGGTTTGTTGTCTTTAAGCTTGTGGATAGAATTCTAGCTTCTTAAGTACCTACTGCGTGCAGCTGCTCTTATGCTTCTTTGTTCTCTTACTTTGCCATTTCTTGTTAATGTTTTCCGTGAAAAACAAGTTTTGAGGGCCCTCTGCCTTTAATCTTTTGCCCAAATGTGATTGTGATGTACATAAACTGCTGCAATCAGATTCTTAGAATTCCTCACAATAAACTACGGATAACACCGATTTGACCAGACCACCTTCGCGTCGTTGTTTTTGGACTCTCATATCACTTGCGATAATGCGTTCCAAAATTTCTTCAGTTTGGACAGTTCGATGTTTTCCAGCTCGAGTAAGATGACGAAATCGTGCCAACAGTGCTGAAATCATGTTTAAAGAGGGTGAACTTTGTACATTCATGACGCCAATAAGCTATTTCGGTTATAACTATAGAGTTATTACTTACAAAACAAAACGCTGTTTGTTTGTTTTATGAGTACCCTGAAAAATAAAAACCGAAGAATTATTACTATTTTGAAATTATGAAAACACTTTCGAACCAACCTGTAAAGTAAGCGAACGACTTAATTTGAGTGTGAAATTTAATATTATTCTACATATGTAAACTGTCCATAACGAATGAATACCTAAAAACAAATATTATATGTTTGTCACTTAACAAACATTGAACAGCACTTAATTGCATTCCACACACATTTCTCAGAATCGAAAGATATGCATTTGAAGTCATTTATGTATAGATACGAAAATTAATTGCAAATCAATTAGTTTCTTTTATTAGTACTGAACATTTTATAAAATGTGTAGGATTGTCATCAATTTGTCACCTTATAATACTTTGTCGTCCTCTCTGACATCCATGCATAAATTTGTGTCAGAGCTCGAAAAGTTGCACAAAAATCGATTATTCTTAAATTGCTGCTTCAAATCATGTTATTAACATATGTATATGAAAATTCATAATAGAAAACCACTTCAAGAAATTCATTCACGCTTTAACTAAGACATTTTTTTTCTTACACAAAATCTCAATCTATAAACCTATACTTATATTATACAGCTGAAGAGTTTGTTTGTTTGTGTGGTCATTTGTTTGGTTGCTTGTTTGTTTGTTTGAACGCGTTTATCTCAAGAAATGCTGGTCCGATTTAAAACATTTTTTTAATGTTAGATAGACTATTTATTAAGAGAGGATATTAGTTATATCATAACATCACGCTAAACCAAAAACAAGAGAAGCAGCAATAAATGTTTCAAGATCGGATTTTTCCCTTTTGAGAGCTTCTACTGCGTGCCTTGCAAAAACAATTAAAATTTTTCTAAAATAATGCGTGTCAGAATTTTTCCCCATCAACATCTAACAATAATATTTGTATCAAAAAACATTCTTATATGAAATTATTCTCAAATTTCAAAGTACATAAAAATTATTTCGATATCATGTGTATTTACATAAAACCAAACCTGATCGTATCAAACAAAGAGAAATTTCTCACCTTTCTCGAAGAAAACATCTCAAAAATTTCTAAACGGAACTCAATGATTTTTGGCGATTTCAATATTAATATTCTCATTGAAGACACTTAGGCTCTAAAGTATCTAAACCTGTTTCGTTCGCACAACTATTTTACTGTCAATAAAAAGATTCCTATACGTATAGATTCTAATCACATCATGCTAAGCTTGATCTAGTAGATCACAATGTTATTATTATTAACCTAGAGTTTCCCAGGTTTCAAAAAAAGCCTTGTACTTCGAATCCAAACAAAAAATACTATCATGTTACCGATCCTAATAAACTAAAGCAGAAACTTAAGGATAGTAATAATAATATTTGATCCAAATGTATCATGTGAAGACATATACACAAACTTAATATCCAAATAAATACTTACATCAAAATCGACTGATTGAATGCATAAGTAAAATTGTTATCCTTGATTTAAGAGAAAGACAAATGGTTTAGCCAATTGTGTAAGTATGCAAATAATAGTTATACTAAGCGACAGTACAAATATCTCGGAAACCAAGTGACAATTCGAAAACGACAAACAAACAACGATTATTTTGAGAATCAATTTGAAAAATCCTAAACTGACAACAGTAAAATCTGGGAGAGCATAAATGGTTTATTATATAATAAACCCAAAAAGAATACGGATTGTCCATTGCTGAAAAATTGCTCAGGGAAAGAAAAACTTGATAAAATTCAATGAACTAAACAAATTCTTCTCTAGCATATAGGCAGAACAATCATCTCAAAATGCACATTTGAAAATATTGTCTTTCCAATTCAAATACTAGAACAAATACTAAACTAGAACGTTTTGTAATCAAACCGACATCACCTAGTGAAATCAAAAATGTAATTTTTGGCTTGAAGCCATCAAAAGCTATGGACATTGATAACTGAAATGATTAAGAAGTGCAGAGAAGAGTTGTGTGTTCCGATTACAACACATATCAACAAATCCTTCAAAGTTGGCTTCGTTCCAAGTATAATGAAAACAGCCCGAGTTATCCCTGTCCTTAAGAAAGACGATGTTAAAGACTACAACAATTATCGCCCCATCTCAATTTTATCAATCTTATTGAAGATTATCGAAAAAGCTATTAAAAATCAATTACTCAAATATATCGAGCAAAATAAACTGTCAAGAACAGCACAATATGGTTTCCGGAAAAAATCAGACACAAAAACAGCACTGGTAGACATGATATCACACCTTCAAAGTAATAAAAATAATCGCAACCTTGCCAATGGGCTTTTCATAGAGTTTTCAAAAGCATTTGACACCGTCAACCATGAAATCCTGCTACAAAAGCTATTTGCTCTAGGAGTCAGAGATTTTTCAGTTGATAGGTTCAAACCTTACCGCGAAAATCGATATCAGTACATAAGTTTGCACGGATGTACAAGCCATAAGCAAACAGTTGAGATGGAGGTACCACAAGGTAGTGTACTTAGACCGACACTTCTTTGTCTATACATGCAAGATCTTACAAACTTGATTCCAAATGGACATCCAGTGTTATTTGCAGATGACACTAGTCTTATGAACAGATGAATAATGATCTGCACGAACTGCTACTGAATTAGAAGAACAAATGAATAATGATCTTGATAAGATTCAATCTTGGATGAATGCCCAAAAGTAATGTGTTAACGCCAAAAAAAAAATATGTATCGTCTTCAGCAAATGGAATACATCTCTTAGCATAATCTACCAAGGCTAAAGTATGGAACAAGTTAGTTAGTTTAAATATCTTGGACTTGGGTGGACTTATCACTGAACTGGAAATACCACATATCAAAACTTTCATACTAACTAGCATTTTCGGTCTAATTCGTAGTAACGTTTCTGAAAGTCTTAAAACACAAATGTAATTTGCCCTTTTTTATAGTCATCTGACGTACCGAATAAATGTATGGGGTACAGCAGTTCACAGCTTCATTCAAATAAAGCATTAAAAAATTTATTCGGATTTGGATGGTATCAAACACTCTTTGGATTTATAACCAGCTTCAAATTCTAATGGTTAAGGATTTATTTATGTATTGAATTCGTTAAACAAACTAACGTTAGAACTTAAGACTAATATAAAATTTATTCTTAGATTAATAGATTTACAATGCTTTAAGCAATTTCCAAAAAAAAAGCTAAACTGAAGTGTAAAATGTAATTCAAATGTTTTACTTTTAAAATCATCGCTTACAGAATATACCACAAAGTTATACTTTTTGTAAACTGAAATCAATTGGTTGAGGGGACTGTTTTTACCATAGTTCGATCTGCTTGATGTAGGACGTAAAGGAACTTGTCTTCTAATACTTGAACGGCATAAATAAAGTTTAATTGTTCCAAAATTGATGGTGATATGACTGACCCATTGATTAATTTTATAATGAATCATAGCTGAATGTACTCTCTGTGTTTAGAAAGCGATGGAAGAAACTAGTAAACTGGAGTAAACAGTCGCCAAGTGAGTCGATACGTTTGAAAATTTGAATGTCATCAGCGTAAATTAAAACAGATGAGTGTTTTATAATAGAAGGTAAGTTGTTAATGTACAAAATAAACAATAAAGGTCCTAAGTGGCTACCTTGTGGTACACCAGCGTTGGTATACAAATATGATGACTGCTCATTCCTTAAAACTACGCTGTATGATCTATTATATAAGTACGACGAAACCCAACTAACAAATTTATCGTTAAGGCCTTGGGATTTAAGTTTGGAAGTTAACGTTTTATGGCACAATTTATCAAAGGCTTTACTGAAGTCTGTGAAGACACAGTCACCTTGTTTCCGTTTTTCAAACGAATCTAAAAAAATGAACTGAAATGAAAGAGGTAAGTAACACTTCTGACTTATTTTGAACAAAACCATGTTGACTGTCACAAATTATAGACTTACAATTAAACGATATGACTTTACAAATAATGAACTCAAATAACTTAGGGATAACGGACAGTTTTGCAACGGGACGATAATTTTGTATTTCTTTTTTACTACACCTTTTTATGTATCGGTGTTATGAACGAAGTTTTCCAAGTTTCAGGAAAAATTGAAGATTTAAGCGATTCATTAAAAAGAATATGAAGAGGATAGTATAACTAGGATGCGCAAAATATAAGAAGATAAGTTACACCATCTGGAGCAGGGCTATAACAAACGTAAAGTTCTGAAGCTTTGCGAACGACTTCATCTTCAGAAATCCAAAGACAAATTGAATTTAAATGAGGGAAATTTTGTGAGAGGGCCAATGACTCAGGCGTTTGGCAGAAGTCCGTCAATACTTCGAAACCATTTGTGAAAAATTTTGCAAACATATTTGAAATTTTTTCAGAGCCATGACTAGGTTCGTTGTTGAAAAACATGCAGTTTGGATACCCGTCAGTATTTCTCTTACTATTAACATAGCTCCAAAATTTGTTTGGATTGTTTTTTATGTCGGTTTCAGTATGTAAAATAAAGTCATTATAAAGAATATCTGAATAGTCAATAAACATATAGTCATTATCAGCTTTTGTTTTATTATGTCACAGTTCTTAAACAAATGATTCCATAACAGGTTGAAAAGTTTATGAAGTCTGCATTTTTTAAAGCTAAATTCAAGATTTTCCTTTGAGCAATTAGGAACATAAAATACATTTAAATTAAATAGGTCTAATGCTAGGTGATATCGGTCTTCTTGGACAAGTAGGGTGTTGGCTAAATTTACAGCAATATCAGCGTTGAGTTTGTCCGAGAAGAATATTAGATCCAATATTTTGTTGAAGTTGTTGGCAATTCCATTATATTGGCTTAGTCAACATGTGGAAAGACCGTGGATGGTCAAGAATTCGCTGGTAGAGGACATGTTAATAGGAGATAGATAGTTCTCATGCGTCTGTTTGGTCCAGATCAAGTTTGGAAGATTGAAATCTCCTAAGACTAGTAGCTCATCTTGTGGCTCAATTTGATCGTTTATTTTGTCTATGCACGTAATTAAAATTTCATAAACGTTGTTAGGAGAGTTTGGTTGTATATATGTGGCGATAATGTATAGCAGTCCTGTCACAGTTTTAACTTTTATGCAAATTATTTCGACACCAGACGGATGGAAGTCGTCAACCAAAGTGCATATCAAGCAATTTTTTACGGCAAGCAAAAGTCCACCTCCTACAGTGCTGACTGCTGATGTCATTTAAGCAGTGTCTATCACGTCTGTACACTTGATAATTCCAATCGAAGAGTTCCGTATCCAAGAATGTATTGTTTAGCAAAGTTTCAGTCTAAATGATTATATCGTGTGGTAGAATAATTATATTTTTGTAGACCTTATTGATCTTTGTCCGTAGTCCCTTGACATTTTGATAATAGATTAGATAATGTGGCATTGTCTTGATATTGCGAAAATGCTTAGAGGATGATATTCTTGCGCTGATTTACTTATTTTCAATTTCGTTATAATAACGAAATCAAACAAAATAGTGATATTGCAAAATCAAAAGCCCAGGTTAAAAGGAAGCTTCTTAACAAATACAAATCAGAATAAAATCAGTGTTAATCATTTTGTATCTTTTGTGCTCATTTTTCTTTTTATATAAACGGTGATTTTTTAAGAGCTTGAGAACTTTTTAAAAAAAAAACGCATAAAATTTGCAAAATCTCATCGATTCTTTATTTGAAACGTTAGATTGGTCCATGACATTTACTTTTTGAAGATAATTTCATTTAAATGTTGACCGCGGCTGCGTCTTAGGTGGTCCATTCGGAAAGTCCAATTTTGGGTAACTTTTTCGAGCATTTCGGCCGGAATAGCCCGAATTTCTTCGGAAATGTTGTCTTCCAAAGCTGGAATAGTTGCTGGCTTATTTGTGTAGACTTTAGACTTGACGTAGCCCCACACAAAATAGTCTAAAGGCGTCAAATCGCATGATCTTGGTGGCCAACTTACCGGTCCATTCCTTGAGATGAATTGTTCTCCGAAGTTTTCCCTCAAAATGGCCATAGAATCGCGAGCTGTGTGGCATGTAGCGCCATCTTGTTGAAACCACATGTCAACCAAGTTCAGTTCTTCCATTTTTGGCAACAAAAAGTTTGTTAGCATTGAACGATAGCGATCGCCATTCACCGTAACGTTGCGTCCAACAGCATCTTTGAAAAAATACGGTCCAATGATTCCACCAGCGTACAAACCACACCAAACAGTGCATTTTTCGGGATGCATGGGCAGTTCTTGAACGGCTTCTGGTTGCTCTTCCCTCCAAATGCGGCAATTTTGCTTATTTACGTAGCCATTCAACCAGAAATGAGCCTCATCGCTAAACAAAATTTGTGGATAAAAAAGCGGATTTTCTGCCAACTTTTCTAGGGCCCATTCACTGAAAATTCGATGTTGTGGCAGATCGTTCGGCTTCAGTTCTTGCACGAGCTGTATTTTATACGGTTTTACACCAAGATCTTTGCGTAAAATCTTCCATGTGGTCGAATAACACAAACCCAATTGCTGCGAACGGCGACGAATCGACATTTCACGGTCTTCAGCAACACTCTCAGAAACAGACGCAATATTCTCTTCTGTACGCACTGTACGCATTCTTGTGGTTGGTTTAATGTCCAATAAAGTAAACTGAGTGCGAAACTTGGTCACAATCGAATTAATTGTTTGCTCACTTGGTCGATTATGTAGACCATAAATCGGACGTAAAGCGCGAAACACATTTCGAACCGATTACTGATTTTGGTAATAAAATTCAATGATTTGCAAGCGTTGCTCGTTAGTAAGTCTATTCATGATGAAATGTCAAAGCATACTGAGCATCTTTCTCTTTGACACCATGTCTGAAATCCCGCGTGATCTGTCAAATACTAATGCATGAAAATCCTAACCTCAAAAAAATCACCCTTTACATACGAGTATGTATAATGTTCAATACTAAATGATTTATCTTGTAATTGTTTGAGTTTCATTGTTGTGATCCTTTTATTATTATGCCTAAATTTTACTTTTTTCCATTTTTGATTTCTCATTAGAGTTGTACTTGCCAATGTAAATAATAAAAATTAACATTTCTGTAAAAAAAAATTCATGTTATACAGCCTTACGAGATTTTGTCTCAAGGCATTTCAAATAAAATAAAAAAAAGGCAAACAAAAATAAACCTTTTAAAGTTGCCTCACTATATTCTTCTTTATGGTAACTGTTTTAAAATAAAGCATGCTAGTAAAGTCGCCTTGGGGCCCAGCTTGTTTATGCATACAAGTGTTCTACAAAATACAAAATACACATTTTTGTTTATACAAAAAATAACTAAATAATATTTTCACCTGAAACCAAAACAAAAATGTTTTAAGGTTTTATAACGATTTGTTTTCAAAATGGTACATAACGCCCAAAGTCAAACACAACGCCCCTTTAAATTCCCGCTTATATGTCAAGACAATTTTCGAATCCACCTTTGAAATATTCAATAAAAATGAGCTCATATTCTGAATTAGTAAATCTTTCAATCTTTCGAAAATAAGTATAAGTTAATGACCACTTTATCTAAATGACACACAGTTCCACCCAACACCATAACACTCATAATATTGCTCTTATGGTGCTGAAACAGATGCTAACAACCTGATATTTATGAATCCACATACAAAAGCCAAAACCATTTAAAATATTATTTTATTTTTCTCATCATACTACAAACGTTATTTATATCCTTATCTGCGAATTAATTTCTTATTAAATATTAATAAAATCATTTCAATATCGCATTTCTAAATCTAACTTTTTTGAATAATTTACAACAAAGAAGAAAACAAAATGACCAAATTGGTCAAACAAGTTCGTCTAAAAGGGCATAATTCAAGAAATTCCGCCTTAATGTCAGCTTTTGCATACCAATTTTTTCAAATTTTTGAATTTTTGAATAATCTCTTTTTATTTGAATTGATTGTTCGATGAATATTTGAAATTTACAAGCCAAACATAAGCATTCATAAATATACATAATTTAGTTAACTTTTTTGGAACAACTATAAGAACCAGCACCATCGTTATAATCATCATTATAATCATCATCATTATCACCGTCATTTAAAAACAAAAAATTAAATTTTAAATTTATTGATAATTTAAGTGGACGCGGTATGCGAGCGGCCGGCGGCGGTCTGTGAGCGGTCTGCGGTGTTTCTTGAGTGATCAACGCTGCAGGGTGCATTCCCTTTTATGTGTGGTTATGGTTTTTTTTTATTTTAAATAAATGAATAATTATAATTTTGTTGTTTTTGTATAATTTGGCGATTGTGTTGTATGTTAATTGTGCATTAATTTATCGTTCTTTCATTTATTGAATCGAAAAAATTGATGCGATCGATTTGGTGTTAATTAAAAAAGCAATTTCGTTTTAAATAATCTGAGATTTGTTGTTTTTTAGGTTTAGCACTGGAATTTTTAAAATATTCGATATATACATACATAATTCAGATATTTGCTTTTTTTTAAATATTTAATCCAACAGTATTAATTTTTTCGTGTTGATTTAACGAATCAAGCTGTATTCTATTTTATCATCATCTATATTTTAGATAGAACAGTTCATGAATTATATGGTATTATGAATTTTTGAAAATATTTTGTGTTTCGATCCTCGGATAATGAAACCAAAGACGATACTCAAAGAACTTCTGGACAAGGAATTCTGTTCATTTATGAGAGGTGCACTTGCATTGCACCTGATATTTCAAAAGAATTTGTAAGTGTACCAAGACTTCTTATCTAAAAGGCGATCTTTTTGTAGCGACGAATATTTGCTTCGTTGGATTAAAAACCACATTTCCATCCGATTCATTGAAGTTGAAGCCTGAAATTCGGTCGATTGTGGCTTATTTCCATAGACCTGCGATTTCGAAAAACCCTACTGGAAAAAGTCTAGTGGGGTCAAATCGCATGACATCAACCTTGAAAAAAATAACTCTAATCGTGGCGTTTGCTGTGTGGCACGTAGCGCCGGCCGTCCTGCTGGAACCACATGTCGTCTATGTCCATATGTTTCTACTTGGGCTATAAGAAATTAGTTATCATCGTTATGTAGCGCTCGCTGTTGACGCTGACCACCTCACTAATGCCGTTTTCAAAAAAGTAGCTACCAATTACGCCACCAACGGTCTAAAATCCACACCAAACGGTAACTTTTTGAGGATGCATTTTGACCTGGTGAACCTCGTGTGGGTTGGTGTCGTCCCATATACGGCAATTTTGTTTGTTAACACAGCCATTCAACTAAAAATGGGTCTCGTCACTAAAGATGATTTTTCGGCAAAAATTACGGTCCCCTTCTAAACGATTTGAATAAGACCAATAAGCTTAACATCTTTTGTGCTTAAAACCTTATTCTTGATTACCATATTAGAGAAATCCTAGTTGGACGACCTCTCGAAAGTTCTCAGCATGCTTATCGTAAGGGCAAATCTACGGAGACTGCCCTCCATGAGGTATGCGTACTGTAGAAAAAATAATCCATTATAAAGAATTTACTCCTGCCACCTTCCTAGACAAAGAAGGTGCTTTTAACAACGTCCTTACAGAATCCATAGAAGAATAGCTCGTTAAGTTCGGTGTAGAAGACTTTATTCGAGAATGGATTATTTCCATGCTCAGTTGTAGGATGATTCGAGCCACTCTAGGCAACACAATCGCAACAAAACACGTGAGTAGGGGAACACCCCATCAGGGTGGTGTCCTTTCGCCTCTTCTATGGCTTCTGGTCATGGATACAATTCTCGGTAAATTAGAGAGATGTGGAGTGAAGGCGGTAGCCTACGCGGATGATTTGGTGCTATTGGTGTCAGGAAAATACACCTCTGTGATTAGTGAAATCACGGAGTCAGCTTTGAAGAAAGTTAGCAACTGGGCCACGAGTTGTGGACTAGGAGTTGACCAAAGTAAAACTGAACTGTTGCTCTTTACCACCAAAACTAAAGTACCGCTCTTCACGCTACCTCGACTCAACTGTCAAATCCTATCATTGTCTTCCAGTGCAAAATATTTGGGAGTTATACTCGACCCTAAACTAAACTGGAAACTAAATATGTATTGAAGTACGGGTTAAGAAGGCCTGTGTTGCCTTCTACGCCTGCAGCAAAACTTTCGACAAAAAGTGGGGACTTCAGTCGAAGATGATGATGATACACAGCCGTAGTACGCCAAATCGTAACATATGGTTTGATTGTGTGGTGGCCTGCTCTTAGCAAAGCCTATAATATTAATAAGCTAAAGAAGGTTCAGAAACCAGCTTGCGTGGGCACCACAGGGGCCATGCCAACTTGCCCGACGGACGCCTTAAAAGTTATTTTGGATCTTCTACCAATCGACCTTTTTATTAAATACATAGTTTCCTGCAGCGCTATTAGGCTGAAGGAATCAAATAGCTGATTGTCAAAACCTTATGGTCACAGCAACACTACGAAATTGATTCCCTCAGATATTATCTCGGTAGACACTGGCTACTGCACTCCTACTTTGAACCTTAGTAAGGGTTTTAAGGTTATTTTCCCATCCAGAGAAAATTGGGAGGATGACATCGTGTCGATAGGTTTCGACACAACCATCTTTACTGACGGCTCAGAGATGGAGTGCGGAGTTGGTTCTGGGATCTTTTCTGAGTCCCTAAATGTAGCCAAATCCTTTAGGCTTCCTGGCTTTGCTAGCGTTTTTCAGGCTGAACTGCTGGCAATAAGGGAGGCATGTAAGATACTTAAACAAAACCCAAACCAAAACGGAAATGTGGCTATATTTACAGACAGTCAGGCAGCTGTCAAAGCCATTAACTCGGCCATATCCTCATCTAAATTGGTCCAGCTGGTCCGATGAGCTTGCGAACCTGAATATTAACCTCGGTGTCACCCTGATCTGGGATCCGGGCCATAGTGGTATCGTGGTAAATGAACGGGCTGACGAGCTAGCCAGGCAAGGATCGGCATTCCTCTTGGTGCTATGAAGAGTAAAATCTTTTCTATCTACCAAACTGAAGGTGGAGCAATTTACCCAACTGCATTATATCTAGGAAGATATGGCCCACCTATAACAAAACCCGTACAAACGATCTTCTATGCAGGCCAAGGCAAGGCATAGCCAGGATTGTTGCGGTTTGTTCATGTTCATGCAAAGAAGTTGTGTATCTCTTACAACACCTTTTGCCGTAGCTGTAGTGACCAAAGAAAGTGAAACGTTAATCCATTTCCTCTGAAAATGTCCTGCTTTGGCAAACACCAGGATGAAATGCTTTGGAAAAGCATTCTTTCAAGAACTCGATGAGCTATCTGAGTCAAAGATTAGAGACCTAATCTTTTTTCTCAATGCGACAAAATGGCTCTAACATAATCGCTATGAAGCTTCTCTATCAATCTATACCTTTCAATCAAAGGTCAAACGAGTTTTTGGTATCAAAACGTCGCACTACAGCGCTAATTGGATCTCAGGCTAGGTTGCCTTGAGATCGCCATTTCTACCTACCTAAAGGATTTGAAGCCTAGTCACCGAACAAAAGGCGTTGTCTATTCGGTCAGGAACTTTGAGCTCGTGGACCTGTTGGATCTCGTACGGGTGTAGGCCCACGCAAAATTCGCCAAGTTGAAGTTTGCTAAAGGACGAGTTCCTGTGCACGGCGAGGATTAGACTGCCTTGGGTCCTGCTGTACACTTTCACGGAGCGCGGCGATGTTCTCGTCGATCTTTCGTTATTTGAACGTACCGGTGTTAGCTGAATGTTAACTGAACTGGTCGTCACAAATTTGGCCACCAATCATTCAAGAGTAAAGGACCACTATGTCTACCATTTAATGGGTGCAATTCACGCAACGTTTGCGTTAACCAGAACTCATTTTGATAATAAAGTTTTATCATTTGAAAGTGCTGTTCAATCGTGTAACTTGCCACGATGATTAGGCAAAAGCAACTGATGAATAAACAAAAGATTTGACAGATGTCACCAAACGAAAATGGCCCCCAGGGTGCGTAAAAATCTACCCGTGCCAATTGAAGACCTCTTTACATTTAGCATTTTTAAAACTCCTTCGAAAAAAAGCGCCCCAAATTATCATCGAGCCGACATGGAAATATACCATCTAAATTACATCCACCATGTTTTTCACCAGAAGAAAAAACAATCTTTTAACATAGTTAGGTAAAAGAAAAAAAAACACTTTAATAAAAATTCCATAACAACTCTTAAATCAAATATTCAGATGTCCGGTGAGAGTCCGTATTATTCTTGGAGAGCTCCAGCCTAGCGACCGTGTCACTTGTGGCGATCTCAAAAATGTGGCGCCGGATTCACTCTAGGCAGCTTATTTGGCACAACTTACGGTTGAACTCTTAGTCCTGGATGGCGACGGTCACTGATCTTTTTTTTTCATCCTGATCGTGACAGTCTCATTACATTTTGGATTTTTCCGACTTCTGCTGATTCTTCTTGAAATTGCATTGACGCTCACATTCTATTCCCTTAGGCCAAAATTTTACCTCTGCGATACTGGATAGTTCCGTACCACGCACGTTTTGCAAGAAAAAAGTCTTAAATGAGTCATCCAACCTTTATTTTCGCACATTTTTAAAATCCTATAATGACTAATCTCTTGCAAAACAACATCGGATGGTGCTGATATTCCAAATAATAATGGGAAATCCAAATACCCATGTTTTCGTTAAAAATCGGGTTTACGGGCCCAACATTCTCGTTGTTTTTGATTTTGACGTCGCAAATTTATCCCACTGGGTGCCAATTTTACTTGAGAAGGCGTTTCAAAACTGCCCAAAAGTGCTTTAGTTATGCGAACTGTCAATGCTGCAAAATGTTTACTTATCTTGTAGTGATTTAAAAAAAATGTATTCCTTTGTTGAAGATTGCGTATGATACCACTTGTCAAAAAGTGGCAGATTCAAAAGTGACAAGTGTCAAAGTAGATGACTTTTCAAAACTAAACCTCGCTAAAATTAAAAAAAAACTACGGATGATAAAAATAAAATTATAAAGAAAATTCTTTTGAAATATCGTAATTTACAAAATAAAAGTTTCAAACAAATCTTTTTCAAGCTCAAAACTAATTTAAAATATACCTGACCTAAAAGGAAAAATAAAGAAAAATGTTCAACAAAACGAAGTGGCGCCTATAACATTTCACACACCAATTTTTATGTTTCTCTATATTTGAAAAACAATTTTTAAAAATTATAACAAAAAATGCATCTTTCTTCTTTTGTCTAAAGAGAAATATTTACAAATATTTATATCTCGTGTTGAAAAACAAGGAAAACGAAAGCCAAGAATGCGCGCCTTTTCAATGAACTGCATTGCCTTTGCTACAATATATTTTTGAAGTGTTATAGAAATGTGGGCGCCAGATGAAATGTAAACTTTTTGACAGATGATGATTTCAAATGGAAATGGATGATTTTTGAAGCAATGATAATAAATATTCTCAAATTTATTTCAAATAATTTATTTATGTAACTTCTTGAGGGAGGAATGCACTGATGATGATTATTCTAAATGAAATGGTTAGGGTTATCCTTCATTGATTTGGTAGGAAATCGTAAGCACTTAGGTATTTAAAAGTATCTTTATAAAATCTTGAAAATACGCGCAGTCATTTTAGATATCCCTCATCAGATTATATGGATTTCAGAAGACTATACCGCGCATAGGAAAATAGTTTACCTATAACCAAGAATTTAAAAACTAAAATTGGCGAACAAACAAAATAAACCACTTGAAGGCGTTTCTCAATCATTTAGGCCACTGCCAGCCAAATGTCTATGTAAACATCTGCAAAACTACCTTCAGCCATCCACATCCAGATCCAGCACCTCGACGGAAAGAGTATTTCAAATTTGTTTCCAATTTCAATTTCAATTCCATTTCCATCTCAAAAAATTGTAAATTTCAGCTAAACAAAAGAAAAATAAGCAAAAATTGTTTTGAGTATTTAAAATGCTGAACAAGTGATATTCATATCTTTTCAAACACCACCATCTTCGCTTCCTCCGTCCTCCTCCTCCACCTTCTAAAGACTTAAACTCTTGGGCAAATCGGTATCGTTTCGTTCATCCATCAACTGAATTATTTTCAGCTTCCAAAAACAATTTCATCAAAAACAAAACAATATTGAAAAACAAAAACGGAACGAAATAACTTTCTGTTGAATTTCATTTGAGTTTTCTTGTTTTAGTGTTTTTTATTTTTTTTTTTTAAATATTTTTTCCATTTTATTTTTATGTGAGCCGTTTTCTTTTTTTGATTCGTCTAATTTCTGTTGTTGTAGGTTGCTCAGAGCTCAGGATGAATTTATTTCAAACACTGGGGCATCATCGAAGCACTCCGCTCCAGCTGTCAGTTGATTTGATTGGCATTTTGACTTGAGATACATAAACGCCTGCTACACTATACTGATGGGGCGATCTTCTTGCCGCCATCAGCGCCGCCGCTGCCGCCAGAGTCATAGCCATCGGCCGACGCCACAGCCGCAGTCACCCCTCTGCCATCACCAGAACCATCTCTACTTCCACTTTTACAAACATCATGCCACCAACAAAGTTGTATTCATCCATCGTATATAGCCTTAGAGTCAGATTCATAGTCAGAGTTTCATATAGCCTGGCGTAACGTTGTACTTTGTGTTGATGGTTTAAAAATCAGCAGATCCAACTATCAACCATCAGTTGTAGTCGCAGTCGCAGCGCAGAGGCAGTCCTATAGTGCGTTTAGTCTGGGGCTGGGGATTTATCTTGTAGAACGATTTTGGGTTGCATCTTCTATCCTATCCTGGATTTTATAATAATGCTGCTATTTTATTCATCATCATCATTACATTGTCTAACTTGTCTGTTCAAATGTAAATAGAGAAGTGTGTTGCTTCATTCTCTTCTGAAAGCTCCGTTGTTTCTACATGGAACTTATAAATGAAATAAAATCTTAAATGTTGAATCATGTAATAATAATCAAAACTTTTTGGGATGATTGGCACAAACCTAAAGTCTTTGTAAGAATTTAGATTCTTAAAATTTTCGTATGTAAGCCTTATTTTTGTAAGGGGCTATGAATACCCTTATAATGAATGAACACAGTGCTAGTAATTAGAAAAGGAGGATAGGATCTGAAAGAAGATACCTATTCTCATTGGTTTTGTAATAACTTGGAAGTAGTGAGCCTGTTAAAGTATTCCGCATTCTTGTAGTGCGGCTAAAGAAAGAATCCCTATACTTAAAAGTACGTTTGAAATTGGGCTCGTTGATAAACTTTCCAAGAAATACTGCTATTACGGTTAAATTGTTTGAGGGGAGAAATGCATATAGCATAATGCATTATAGATATATGAATACTTTGGATGGTAGTCCAAACTTAAGACCTATCCGAAACAAGGTTATATATTGAAACGTGTGTTACATAGACAATTCCTTAGACTAACTTTTATAGAAACTCAAGTACTGATTTGGCTTTCCGAAAGACATCGTCTGTATGGGAGAGGAATTTAAGCTATTGGTTACAACGGATGCCAAAGTACCTAATGTTATTAACAGTAGGTTAGGTTAGGTTAAAGTGGCTATTAGTTGGGAAGTCCAACACACTTAGACCAAAGTATGGTCCGTTGTGATACCACATGGATCAGTTGATCAGCTTAACTCGTCGAACCAATTGGAGCTCCGAATAAAGCTTAGGAGACAAATAATGTCAGAATTTTTTAGATCGTTGAAGTAGTAGTCTCCAAGGTGGATTCTACGTCTTTGTGATAAGGCAGGCCATGTGCACAAAAGATGAGAGATTGTCTCCTTCTCTTCCTCGTCCATGCAACTTCAACAAAAATCATTTGCAGGGGCTCCAAATCGAATAGCATGCCTTCCTATTAAGCAGTGCCCATTCAGGTCACCTATAACGTAGCTAATGTGCAATCTACTCAGAGAGATTAATTGTTTTGAGCGCCTGGCGCTAAGATTAGTCCAAATTAGTTTTGTCGCTAAACAGGTGGTGGTGTTATTCCACCTGAAGTTTGTTTTCTCTATGGTATCTTGCTTTAGCATGAGTTTACATGTAGCAAAACGGATACCTATGCTAGCATTGTGAGCCAGCAGAGGTAAGGTTGTTCCGCTTTTTGCAAGTTCGTCAGCTTTGCAATGTCCTGGAATGTTTCTATGGCCCGGGCACACACAAAAGGTGAAGCTCTGTAGCCATATCCGTAAGAGATGATCGACAATTTAGGGCTATTAGTGAGTTAGTGGAGACAGAGTCGTAGGGACTTTAAAGCAGCTTTGCTATCCGAGAAGATGCGTATATCATTAGTTGATATAACGTTTTCTCTAAGCCATGATAGGACTTCTTTTAGTGCCAGGATTTCTGCTTGGAACACGCTACAATGATCATGTAGACGAAAGGAGAGACTTAACTTTAGTCTATCTGAGTGTACGCCTCCACCAACCCCATCCTCCGTTTTTGATCCGTCTGTATAAAAGTTTATAGGATCATCGTTCAAAAATGATGTATTCTCCCAAGAACACCTGGAAGGTATAGTCATTTTGAAGCTATAGTTTTTAAACTGAGGATGGGGTATGGTGTAGTCAATGTTACTGTTTATAGTTCTGAACGAGTCCAAAATAGTGGTGTGGCCAATTCCATTATTGTTCCACAGAGAGGAGGCTTGAAGCCGTATGGCTGTATTAGCGGCGTTTGCTTGCTGAAAATTTCCAGCGGTATTAGATGGAACAGAACATCAAGCGAGGCGGAGGGTGTAGAGCAAAGGGCTCCTCAAAGGCTGGCAGGCTGTTCGTTGGAGTTTGCTAAGTTTATCGCGATTGCCCTTAAGTGGATATCGTTCAAACGTTAAAAGTTTTGAGAAGGAATGATGATAAGCTGATAGGTCTTAGGTCTTTAGGGTTAACGTAGCTGGATTTTCCAGCTTTTGGAATAAAAACGACTTTAACTTGTCTCGAAGACATCGGGATGTATGCCAATTTAAGGCATCCCTTGAAGATGTTTTCTAGGATGGGTATTAGAAAACTTGCATTTTCTTGCAGTTCAGCTGGAATTATACTATCTGGACCTGCAGATTTATATGGCTTAAAGCTGTTAATAGCCCATTTGACAGTAGGTATGGTTGGATTTTGCGAAAGGTAGAGACGGTGATTGGCACTTGGCAATATTAAGTTCCAAACCGTTTTTAAGAGAACAAGCTGAAGAACAATCAAAATCACTTGTTATACGGGATGAGTCTCGTCAGTACTATAGTGAGATAGAAGAATGCTTTGTGATCGTTTTAAATCGTTGATTGTAAAAATGAACAAAAGAGGGCCTCGGTGGCTGCCTTGTGGAACACTAGAGGTAGCTACGAAAGGGTATGAGTTGACAGACCTGAAACTAACGCTGTGATATATTTTGTATTATTATTATTATTTATTAATCATAACATAAACGAACAGATTAATTAAAGTTAAACAACATTAGCTTAATGACTTTGAAGCCTAGAAATTACAGTTTGAAGAGTATAAGCCAAAGACAAATTTTGGACACTAAAGTGAGAAGAGGTAAGAACTTCTTGCATTTGTGTGTCGGAGAAAACCTTAATACTAAGCAGATGTTTTATTATTGTCAAATCTGTCATCACTCCAAAACAAGTGGTTTGTGATGCAAGTACCACCCATGGATAGTGGCATTTGGGGAGGGTTACACTTTTGTAACAATAATCATTGGGTTTTTGAAACATTAAATTCTACACGGTTTTCATTTCCCTATCATCGTCATCAAGAAAACAATTAAATGGGTAAGAAGTTTCTGAAAAAAAAATGATTTATGTAAAATATGGAAGAGTGTCGAAGACAGAATAGAGCCTTGCGGTACACCAACAATTAGTTTTTTTTTTTTAGAATTAAACCCATTCAATACCCATTGAATTGAAGGGTCCGAAAGGCAATACCTAATCCATAGAAGGATGGATTTGTTAAAACCGAAGGCACATAATCTCGATAAGGAGGCCCTATACCAAGCTCTACTAAACACATTTGACACATCAAGTGTAATAATCTTTAAAACGATGTAAAGATTTATTTCACTGTTCGGTGTTCCCCTATCGGATTGCCGTATATGGGACGACACCAACCCCCATGAGGTTCACCAGGTGATAATGCATCCTCAAAAAGTTGCCGTTTATTGTGGATTTTGGACCGTTGAGTTGGTGGCGTAATTGGTCGGTACTTTTTTGAAAACGGCATTAGTGAATCAGTCAACGTCAACAGCGACACCTACATAACGATTATTACTAATTTCGTATGGCCCAAATTCAACCCTATGCACCTGGAGATATGTGGTTCTAGCAGGACGGTGCTACGTGCCAAGCAGCAAACGCCCACGATTTACATTGACAACATTTACCCGCCCTTTTAAAAAAAAAACCCTTAAGTTCATGGAAAATGAACAGAGAATATGTTTAATTTCCTTGACGCAGTTTAGCACTTTAACTTTATTTTTTCAACAGGATAGTGCTAAAATCCTTCAGTTAGGGACCTATGTACTGGTAATTGGGAATAAGTTCGATTGATTTAATGAAATTTACTCACATGCACTCCCGATTATGTAATTAAGTTGCGAATATTTGCACCTACGAACCGAGCTTCTTGCCTTGCCAACAACAAAGCGAACAAAGGTTATTAAAAGGTGGAGTTCGTTATATCGTCTTGAAGTGACAGTCCATAGTATTCGGCTAAATTTCTCCAAGATTTGAAGCAAGATTTTTCTTTTCATACTATCCCATTTCTATTGTTCTTAATATGAGCAGAGGCAAAAGACCCGTTGCCAACATAAGAACGTGTTAAGCCCTACTATTTTGTAACCTCAAAGTTCGTTATAGTAAATGTCGCAATAGCTCCTCTACTTCCTCAAACTGCTTAATATGTCCCCAAAATTGATCTTAATATCACATGATCACTTTTGCTGTTGTTTTGAAAATGCCATATTTTTCTTAGTATTCCAGGTCTTTCCATTTAGGACAGTTTTTGCTTTAACCTTTTTAAGGTTAAATTTTTAGAAATCATTACTTCGAGATAATTGCATTCACTGAACACCTCAATTTATTGTTCTTCAAACCGTTGTGAAAGATCATTATTTTCGACTTGGCGATTTGTTGTAGTACTCGAACAATCTATTGATTATCAATTGGATACCTTAAATAAAGGCAACGATGCCTTCTGCCAACATTAGGACTTTGATTCAAATATCAGCTGACACACGTACTACTCCTTGCGAAACTTCTTTTATGTCATACATCAACAAAGAAAATAGTAGAGGACTTAAGCTGCAGCCTTGTATCAATTCTTCTATTCGAAATGAAAAAAATAATATTGATTGTAGCATGGGATGTTTATCCGTTTTTTCAAACTCCGTTGACCGAAACGTAGTTCAAGCCTCATTTTCAAAAATCAATCTATGCTGTGACTCTCTATAGAATCCCAGAAGGTGAATCCTCCTCCCTCTCTTACTATCAATCAATTACTCTTACGTCCCTAAAAATGATGGAAATGCTGATTAATTTTGAACTTAACAAAAATCTTCAAAAAGAAGGCTTGTTAATGGCTTTTTTAGCAATAGGTCCACTGGTGATCATCTTTAAGCAAGTAAGATAATAGGACTCAATATTTCAGAGGCATTTGCAAGAGATTGGCATCAAGCACTTTATCAAATAATTGTTCATTTGGTATTGACGAATTTCTTCTTACCGTTTAATTAAGTAGTTATGAACGGGCTTAAATCTGATATTCACAAAATAAACGCTGGTGTGCCCCAGGGCTCCGTTTTGTCTCCAACCCTCTTCCTTATTTGTATAAGTGATCTTTTGTCTGAAACTTCTTACCAGCTTTATTGTTTTACTTATGACAATACCCTTAGCGTTTCATATTTGTTCTTACATGCAAATCTTTTTCGTTAGCTACCAACGGCAGCTTATTAATGAGTTCTGGTCTTGACAGCATTGTCCAATTGGAATCAAAACATTGCATAATTGAATGCTTCGAAATCCCAATGCTGTGTACTGTCTCAAAAGTGTAACCAAGCTTCAATGCCACTTTCCCATGGGTGCTACTTGCATCGAGGACACTGAGAAGCTTTAAGTTCTAGGTATGTGCATAACAAACCATCTTTTGGGGAGCTATCACATTTTTGCCATTGCCAATGTTTGCCATTGCCAAAAATGTGATAGCTGCTTAATGTTTAAGTTTAATCCGATGATGCAAAAGCTGTGTGACACTGACGTTCTCTGAAGAATTTGAACCGTAAACAGCTGTCCGTGTCAAAGTTCCCTATGCTTTAAAATGGAATTGCTGGATGGATGGCCCACTCTTCATTTTCGAGGCAAGTAAGCCAACATTTGTTAATAAGAATCGAAAATTGAGTAACACTTAATGAACAAACGTCGAAACAAAATAATTTTCACTTCACTTTCATAAATATTATAGTAACATGTGCACTAACCTTAAACAAACTATTGTCTATTGTCCATTTAACAAGAAGAACTGAATAAGAAAGAGCAAGAGAGAAGAAAACTGACGTCAGTAACGTTAGCTTACTTACCTTACACTTTAAACGTGTGTATTTTTAGATAGCGTGTATTTTGAAAAGCTTTCGCTGTCACCATAAAATGCTACCAGATAACGTCAAATTCTTATATTGAATTTAGAAAATGTAGTAAATCATGAATATTACAATGTTTAGGTCAAACTAATAAAAGTTTCCTCTTACAGTTCGCCAATATATTTCTCAAAACCTACATAACTAACAAGATTGAGTTTATCCACAATTTTCAATCAATTTGTTTCTATATGACATCCGCCATCTTGCAATCAGAATATTGAACTGTCAAAAGAGAAACAAAGTTATTACGCCATCAATTTCATTTCACTCCGAAGCGACATCTTTCGTATAGTTTCCGTCGGAGTATCTTAGTTGTTTTTTTTTCTTAATGTCAAAGTAAAATTGATTCCAGCACACCAGCTGAGTATAGAGGAATGTTGAGATATCACATTTACCTTTTGAAAAACAGAATTTGCATTTTACATTTATCTACAATAAGAAAAAGAAAACATTCACATTGCGCGGTATATCGATAAAATTACAAAATTATGTCCTTGGACATGGTCTGATCATACCTTAAAATATACTTTCAATCAAGACGCACTCAATATATGCATAACCAAGCCCCTTATCCCAAAAAAAAAATATCAAAACAACAAAAACAAATAAAGGGATTTTGCATATATCAGAGAAAAACTCTCTGGTCAGTGTGTATGGGCCCTCAAATGAAATCCACCAAATTATTGGCACATTGCAAGTTTATCTTTTGTGTCCCAAATTAGAAATGTTGTTCGAATGGTGTCCCGCAATCAGTTCTCCTTCGATATGTAGCTCATAACTTAGCATTTTGAATGAGGTCGAGTATGGCTGGCTCTGGACCCGCAATATTCCAAACGAATGGTGATGCTGGTGATGGGACTGAGAATGAGACTTGGGTGCTGGTGCTGGAACCTAAGTTAAAGCAAATCAATGTGATTCCAATCCGATTCGAAATCCAAACGAGTCGACTGTCGACTCAACAAGATGAAACGGCGACGTACGAGCGACGGTGATGGTGATGGCGCGGTGGCGTCCGTCGCAACGACGACGACGAACCTCTCATACCGTCCACCAGCTACAGCTTCAGGTCCAACTTCAACTTCATAGTCATCGAAGAAGATCAACTTTTCGCTTTGTACGTATACCTCCTGCCTACTCCTGGAGGGCGAAAATTGCAAATTTCTGCCCGCCAGACACTTATGCCCCATAAATTCGATATTTTATTGAGCCCCCGGTTGAAGTTTATCACTTGGGCGCATATGGGCGCACAAAAGTTGGCATTGGCGCGCGCGCGCCAACAAACAGACACACCAAACAGATAAACGAGCATAAATATCTCATGCGCAATCGCTGCCGCTGCTGCTGCCACCCGATCCCGCTCGTTTCTACCGTCGCTAGCGTCATCTCGTCAACCACACCTCCAGCGCAGCGTACAGCGTCCCATCATCTCCACCGAAATCGAAATGTAATATGCACAGAACTACAACTGATTCACTGCAGATACAGGATATTGGAATGATGAATTCCTGCTGGTTGGTCGAGTGCGGCGGCCGCCGCGTCGCGGTCGCTCTGCTGAGGCAATTATGATAAATGAAGAGCCCTAGCAGGGCCACATGGACTGGGACACGACATGACTTTTCTGGGAGGATTTCACTCTCTCTCACGTCCCAATATCGGTCTCCCAATCTAAGGTGCGATAATGGGATTGTTTTCTGGAGTTGTTGCGTCTGGGTCTGGGGTGTCCGATGTTTTTTTTTTGTTGGTCGTCGCTGGTCGCTGGTCGCTCATCTCACCTTACCTACTTTTGCTTTTGCATGCTCACAGTTTTGTGGAAATTTATGCGAACAAAGTTTCATAAGTTCGTGTTGGGGGAACATGAGGTCATGTCATGTCCTCCTCTTTTCTTCTCACATCAGATGATGCGAGAACACAGAACATCAAAGATCGTTTTTACGCCGCTTATAGGTACTGCCGGCCGACCAGACCACAGCACCCAAGACGCAGCATGGTTTTGCCATTCGATCTCTCATCAAATTTCACAGACATGCAACATTTCCAACAAAAAATAAAAAGTTCATATACCTTTATAGCGTGAATTTATGAACGGACTCTGATGATGAAGGAGGGGGCCTTTCCCGAAGGAATAACGCAGAGGCTTTTAGAGGAACTTTACGAGCATCCTGTCCAAGATTGTTGTTAATTTCTTGTTTAAGTGATAAAAAGATATAACTTTTTTAGGTATTCTTTTCTTATAAATAAAATATAAACAAAAACAAAAACTCATACAAATCAAGGCCTGAAGAAATGATGATTACAAAAAGTGCACATCATTTTTATAGCCTTTATACATCTTAATCACCTCAAAATTAAAGCTATATTTAATTTTACCACCATGAGTGTAGTTAAATAATTGTTAACAGCGCCAAAAAAGTGACAGCTGACAGTTCTAAGATAAAATTTTTTAAAACCCAATTGGTGTTGTTTTTCCTAAATATTTTGACATTGGCATCTTTGATATTTATGTAAGGTAGTGTTCACATTGTAAGTTCAAAGTTATAAAGTTTAAGTTGACAGTTTTGTCATTTAAGGATACGTTCACAGTATATACATTAAAATTTCTAAGTTATTAAGTTTGCATTGACAACTTTGTTATTTATTTAAAGATGTGTTTACAGTACATGTTAAGAGCTGTAAAGTTGACATTGGAAATTGTGTCATTTATTTAAAGATGTATTTACAATATGAACGTTCAAAGTTGCTTAGTTAACATTGACAGCTTTGTCATTTATTTATTTATTTAAAGATGCGTTCACAGTTGTTAAGCTATAATTGGCCTTGTTGTATTTGCAACCAGATATATATGAATTGTGAAGATAATAAGTTCTGTCTTAAGTTAGACAGCTAAGTAAATATTTTGGGTAAGCTTGAGATGTCTTTTCCTCTATTTTCTGTATTTTTCTATGCAACTACAACAGATAAAACTTAACTTACTTAACCACTGTCACTTTTGGCATATAATGAAGGTTATGTTTACAGTACAAGTTCAGAGTTTTTAATTTAATATTGACAGCTTTGTCTTATATGTTAAAAGATGCGTTCCCTGTACGAGTATATGTTTAAATTTGTTAAGTCACATTTGGACAATCTTCTTTTTGTTTTGTACTGTTATGGTGTAACACAACCATAAGTTTCAATAAACTTCCATTCCAATCAATAAGTGCCCGATTACACGAGATGTTTTTACGGTTGTTTCCTCTTTCGTCTTTTTGACAGATCGGGTGAGGGGTGTAGAAACGCAGGGGGAAAGAAGTCGTGAAAAGATTCCTGAAAATGTATGGACTTTTTTTGGTTGAACTTTGACGTTTATGCTTTGACAACCAATAAAAAAAAATAAAGAAAATGCATAATTTACAGCTATAAGTTCAGTTTTCCAGACTACGGTGTAGTATGGAAAAGGCTTCAAAATGTGTTTTGTCAATGGAGTGCGTCGTCTCCAATGACAACATAGGGAAGATTTCGCCCATTGCCAATGACTTCATCCTTCGGAAGAGAATCGTCATTGTAAAGAATTTGATTCAAATCGCTTCGACTCAAAACTCCGGCATCATGGCAGCCTCCATTCGAGCCAACGTTAATATACGTGAACGTGTAATCTGCCTTACATATCGCCAGTAAAATTATACTATTGAATCCTTTGTAGTTGTAATAGATGGCCCTATGGGACTTCGATGCGCGGAAAGCTACATGCTTGCCATCTATAGCACCTAGGCAATGTGGAAACTGCCATCGAAATTCGAAACCTTTAGCAATATCTATCCATTCTTCGTTGCAACTTGGAAACTATAACAACAGATATTATAACAAATGTTTCAATTTATGTTTAGAATATAAAAATAAGCCCCTTCAGATATTCTTGCTTCACAGACTTCAGGAACTGTAATAGATATAAATGATTCCGAAATCCTACTTTGGTATTCAAGGCTCCTAAAAGATTCACCGGAGACCAAGAATCTGAGAACAAGAGCAAAAAGAGGAATAACGAAAGGAACGAAAAAAGGAAAGTTGTAATCACGAGGGTAGGTACCTGTCAAAAAGACGAAAACGAACGAAAAAACATCCCGTGTAATCAGGGTCTAACAGAAAAAGGGTAATTATTCGGATTTGTTCTCTAATTAATTACTAATTACAAGGAATATAAAGTTTTGGAAGACAATTTGAACATAATAGTTTAAATCTCACATATTTCTAGTTTAAAGTTGGAATAAATTGCCACCATATGACAATATCCCGTGTAAGGTCGGGGGCACACTGCGTTAATCCTCCTACCGCAGTTAAAGTTTTAAGTTTGCTTGAAATAAGACCAAATTTAGCTTTTTGCTGTGCGAATAACGTTGATTAAAATTCCCTCAAGAAATAATCCCGGAAATTTAAAATATCAAAAGACTTTCTAAAATTGGCCTGAGAGGTGAGCCTTGAGTTAGAACTGAGGTACGATTTGATAGCCTTGTAATCTCTTTATCGTACATATACGAGAAGGTTATGACTTATTTTTGCATTCGAGCAAACTTTTGGGAAATCCAGAAGTGCAAAGTGTGAACACAGCATAAAAAAGTTCCCAAAACTAGATATGACAGTTCTGAACACACAATATGGCGGTTGTTTATGCTTACAAATTTTTTGATTGGTGCTATAATATTATTCTTTCTTCCGTTTCAGTATTTTAAAATAAGTCTATTCAGTTTGAATTCTTTAAATGTTAATACTTCATATGCCTAAGACCTGAGTTAAATGAAATATGTTATAAGTATGCGTGATATTTCTGTATAATTATAAATTTTTCATCACAATGATGTCACTGTTATCTGACCCACGCATAGATAATTTTATTTAAATGTCCGTAATTAATTTATTAATATGCACATATTTTAATTTGTCTATACCTAAACCTAATATGCGTATAATTATAATGGAATTATTGAACTTCATTAACCGCAGTTGTTTTCTGTCAGTTACCATTTAACATATATTTTGAGAGACCAATTAATTTGACATATCGCACAAATCAGACTTTTAAATTGACATAAATCTATACCAATAAAAAACTAGTTTACCCCTAACTGTCAAATATTTTAGTTAATTATGGTTGCTCAATGTCATTTGGAATATCTTTTGTTCCTGTGATGGTAAGAAATATGATTTAGATTTGAAGAATTTTGATGATATTTTTTCGATATCGACTTTCAAAATTTCATGAAAATAATCAAAAGTGTTTTTGTTATGGAAATAAAACGAACGAATTAGAATTTAAATTAAGATTTATCGAATACCGAATGAATTACTTTAAAACTGAAGTCAAAACATAGACTTTGCGATTGTTGTGTTGGATTAATATAATTTTCTAATTTAACCAGTAAAAAGAGTGAGTCATTTAAAAATAATTTGACTGCTTTCCCTACTCTCAAGTTTTACTCTGTTAAGAACACAAGGATTTATGAAATATTTTGTAAAATGGCTTCAGTTTTTTTTTATTTGGTAGATCTTACCCTAACTTTGCAATGATTGTGAATCAACCAAATTCAATGTAAGTTCTGGGATACCACAAGGTTGACATTTTGGTCCTATTACTTTAATTTAATTAATATTTTTTATGATAATCTGAGGGACAATGCTTTAATCTTTAAAACTATTTAAAATACTCATGATTGTAAAGAGGTGCAATGTGATGTTAATCATGGGAATGATAATACAGTTCGACCACTGCTGTTTTTAACTGTCATGAATCGTCTAACAACCCTATTTTGTCTTTTCCATCAAAAAGCTATAAAATTCAAGGAGTAAGTTTAGTGTAGTATTGCCTTTTCACAAAAAAAGACCTTTTGACGTTGTGGAAAATTACAGAGAAATTTCTTTTATGAATGTAATAGCGAAAATGTTCGGTGGCGTTCTTGTAAATAGACTTCGAAGACGGAAAGATATTCTATCTGATCTTCAAGCTGGCTTCAGAAAAAATTATTGAACCATTAATCAGATATTTACTCTGTCATCCATTGTCAAAGCGTTTCATGCCAGGAACAAAAAAGTTTACTCATTTTTTGTGGACTTTAAAGATGACTTCGACCTGGTTAACAGAAAAGCGCTCTTCTATATAATGCTCCAACTGTAATAGACTTAACCGAAAGTAAGCTAATGTCAAAACCGAACGAAAAGTTATCAGAAGTTATCGTCAAAACAAAAAATAACCATAATGGATTCAATTAACTTAAGCAAATTTGACATTTGCTTAAGCTCGAGCCATTTAAATGGCTCTTAGCGAAATTTAACGAAACTGAGCAGAACGTCTATTATGGTTAGTGACATATAAGGCTTCGTATTGATTCGTTCCCTTAAGCTGGCTTAAGCTCGGTTAAGTCTATTATAGTTGGGCCTTAAGCTCTCACAACTTGGTATATCTTCCAACTTCATAGGAGCGATAAAAGAAATGTACATTAACACAAATGCAGCAGTTTGGGAGGGCACATCCTATTCAGAATGGTTTGAGACAAATACTGGCGTTAAACAAGGTTGTCTCCTCAGTGCATTGTTGTTTTCTATGTTTATAAATGACGTAGTAGATGATCTTCCCGATCTACTTTTGTATGAGTTAAGATATAAGGACTGGTGGTATGAAAGATGGCAATCGATTGGCAACTCTTGTGTGGAAACCTTACATATTGATGTGAACAACCAACGTAATTTAAAAGACTTAATTTTAATCTAAACAAGAGAAACTTCTTTCACGACTCACTTAGCTATGATGAAATATCCGTGATATTCAAAGCAAGGTGTGAGCTCCTTTCCTTAAATGGTAACCCTTATAATGGAAGCTTTAATCAATTATGTACACTTTGCAATCTTAAATCGAAAGAAGATTGCTTTCATACCAAAAGTATATGCCCAATGTTCAAAGCGCAAAGGCAAATTTCCTTTCGAAAACAATCATTAACTATGCAGGAAAATATTCCAACTTCTAAACGAGTGTGACTGGAAAACCCTACGTAATTCCTAAAAAACAGTTTACAAGCATAGAATGTTGTTAATACGTTTGAAACTTTAGTTCTTTTTTTGTTGATTATTGAAAATGTTTAATAAATTTAATAATAAACATTTATAAACTTGTCGACCACGATGACGGCTTAGCCATAGCTCTTAAATTCATAATTTGTATTCTATTTTTTATATTACAATGCAAAGGAGTTCTTATTGGAAGTATTCTCCGGCATTTGTTCTATTTTCTAAGCATAAAATATAAATCGGAAAAGCCGCCGGAAAGTTGATGTGCATCTTCACAAACCATCCCAAAGATTCATATAATTTTAAGTATATATTAAGTACTTATTTAAACCCCGTAATCGTATTCAAATTTTATGAAATATTGACAGGAATCTAAATATTCAACTTAATTGGGTAGGATGATAAAGCCGTTAAATTTTCTTTAGGAATAGAAAGGCATGATATCACGTTTTCATCATTATGCATCGATTATAACAGAGCTTACATAAACCATCTTAAATAAAAATCCACTACCATTTTCCAAAGGGCATTGTTTTCGTTATTCCACAATGACACTGACACTTCAAGGAATGTCCAAATTTATTGACAACCTTTTAAGGGTATCTAAACATATAACCGCCTTTTCTGCTTATTTTCCTTTTTTGTTAACCCCAAATGTCAACAACTCGAACTGCCCAATAGTCAAACAATCTGAAAACCGTAATAAACCATTTAACTACCTCATCACCTTTCTCACGATATACATAATATGTTAAGCACAACATACGCATAAGTTGATGTTGTGCTATTTCTAACAGCAAAACTATCTGAAACATCTAATTTATCACACGATACAGTTGTCAATTTAACAGCAACATAATTCCTAATGTCATTCTAGTGGGTAACTATACATCCAGCAGTCCCCGTGTAGCCACATTGTTGCGAGTTGAGAGTTGCAAAGTTTCCCCTATTCCTATAAAAATACACGCTACCGCTTTGCATGTTGTCATCATAAATTAAAGTCTGCTTAGAAAGAATAAAAAACTACATTGAGAACATAAAGTTTCTCCTCATCGATAGCAGCGCGTGAATCGGCAAATAGACGAACTTAAACAAACTGTCAATAATTTGTTTTTCATTTGTATATCACACAAAAGTCAAAACGCACACGCACATGCTTTCTCTCTCTCATCATCCAAATCCAACCCAGTTCCAGTGTGTGAGAGTGACTGACATCAAACGTTCTTATAATATTAACCAGACCCCTGCACAGACCACCATCATCGGAATCGGAGTCGAGCGTGAGTGCGCGACGCGAAGCGCAGAGCACATCCATCCCATTCTCATCATCACCGCCGCCGCCGTCCAACCGTCACCGTTACTGTTGGATTGTGCACAGTACGCATCATCTTCCTTGTCGTCACTGTCGCTGTCTCATATCGCTTGGCGTTCGGTGAAATAAAATGGTTCGTGCGTCGACGTGTGCACTCGTATGGGGTAGTCGCGTAGTCGTAGAGTGTGGTGGAATCTTCTCTGGAGCTGCCCAGTTTTCAATATGGCCTGACATGTGATTGGTCGCAGACATTGACAGGAGGCGGTACTTAAATGTCGTTTACTTTTTGTTTGCCTACTTTATTTTCCGGTTAACAAAGTTGCCATTGAGACTTATTCAGGTTCACTGGCAATCGATGGATAGATGGATGGATGGATTGTTGTTGATGGTGAATTCGAGGAACATGCGAAAATGTTGATTTTAAACTTCAAAACCTATTTATGTATATTCTTGAAAATTAAACTGATTTTGATTTAATGTTTTGTCATTGGAGATTTTTCATCAAATTATTAAAAGAAAAATTAATGATTTGGCGACAAGGCAGGCAAGGTAGTAAGGTACCTACATAATTAGGTAGTAAAATATTGTTTTAAATTAAAATTTAATAAGGGATGCAAATAGGTCAAAATTGTATGCAAGGGTTGCAAATTTAACCGACTCACAAAATCGTTCATTACTAACCCAATCACGTAGTCATATTTTGATGTGTTAGAAGTTAAACGCACTTAAATAAATCACTTGTCTTAAATTAAGCTTAAAAGCCATCATTTTGTCAAACACAAATTTTTAAGTAGAAACATAAGAATTAAGGTACCTAAAAGTTATTATGTTTTAATTGTAAAGCCTAGTACATACTTCCACGTGAAGTGAACGTTCGCCAGTGGAGAAAGTGAACTTTTGACATTGCTCACTGGTACACACTTGTGAGTACACGTTGTGAACATGCGGAAACCAAATGTCAAAGCTTCACCAACAGTTCCCGTACATTTTGCACGTGAATTGCCCGTGAACGAAAACTCTCCACTTTGTTCTCCACTCAGCTTCACGAGCAAGTTCACGGGTGAACCAAAAACTGAAATTTGTATGGGTTCACGAGATGGTTCACAAGTATGTACTAGGCTTAAGGCATTAACGTAAAACACAGGAAGGAAGCATTTATTTTTTTTGTTGAAAATCAGGTTTGAAAGGTTTTAAAATTACAATTTTGGCTTTAGCCATGTTTTTTGGGTTAAAGGTAAAAGTTGGTTAAATTTCAAGGGCCAAATGGTAGACATGTGCATTCAAGAGGACACAAGCGTCCACAGGTTTTTCTCAAAACCCACCTCTGTCTATCAACTCCTACTCTCACCTCCCCGCGGTGAACATCGAGTGCCTAGTACCTCAGGTACTAGGCTGCAGCGGACGAATTCTCGAGATAGAATCAACGGTGGCGTCTACAGTTCCAGTAACGTTGAACTACTTAGTGAACACCTTATACGGCTTCTTCGACATATTCGGAGCCCAGGCCTGTAAGGAGCGGTTTATCCGGCTCCCCTTCCTTGGAGTTATGCTAAGGATCTGGCCCTCCAGGTTGGGGGTTGTGCCGTCGGGGTGACTTCCTGGCCACGTAAAAATACCTTGGTTGTTGGTTGAGGCCTAGGTCCTCACCGGACTGTAGCGCCACCTTAAGTATGTAAGTAACATTGGTTTTGAATAAAGTACAAATTACTTAGGATATTATTATCTATTTGATTCTATTATGAAAATATTGGTACCTACCTATGGTTAAATTCTGTATAGGTAGATCAAAATATCAGGCAAATAACTGCCCCGGTCACGTCTTCACATCTCCATCCGATGGCTTTCAAATTTTCGATGACGCTGAGGCATAATTTTCTCATCTTCCTGCTCTTGAATTGTTGCTGGCATAAGCAAGGTTTCTGTCAATAATGACGTACACCTTTTCTTTCAAATAACCAAAGAAGTCCAACTCTGTCAAATCACATGATCTTGGCGGTCATTTGACATCAGATAACACTGCCATTGACTTTGTCGCATCAATCGTCAGTCAGTCTATCTTTACATGCTTAAAATTGAATTTGTCAAAAATTATGAAATGTCAAATGAAATACAGAAAAAAAACTTGACGTTTGGGTGTGGTTCGCATTCAAAATCAGCTCTTAAAATTTAACCACAAAACGTACATATAGTACAACGAGTAAAAACCATCCGCAGTGCCCTCGTTTTTATTTTTTAAAGTTGATACAATTTTACATCTGTCAAAATAATTTGTAATAATAATTTACATATGTAAAAATTATGAACAAATCGTACCAAAAATAATTTAATAAAATGAAAAGTTTAAAGGTTAAGAAAATGTCAGAAATAATTAGGTAATACTTAGTTGGTGTTTTTTATGTTTTCCATTCGTGAATTGAAGCTGAATAAAATAAGAACTGAATGAAAGGGGTTTGTTCGTAGATAATGGTCTAACTGTGTTTAGATTATTGCAAAATAACCAATTTCCTATATTTTTATTTAGTTTTAATATACAATTAATTATAAAGAACATTGCAACGACCACGCACAGAACTGAAAGAGATGAGTTGTAATATTTGAATATTAGAAGAAATTACGCAACTTTCTATGACAACAAACACAATATATGTAGATACAAAATTAAGTGTTTTTTTTTATAAAAGTTCTGTGAACTTTTTTTTTTTTAATTCTGTCACGTTTGATTCCCTTTAGTTTGGTTGCAGTAAAACATAAAAAATTGCACCAAACTTTTAACGGCGAAAGATCTCACTAAAAAATTAAACATACTAAACAAAAAACTACCTTTCGTACTCTACGAACATGCCTTGCAGATACATAAGAGTCGTCAGATGTACCACCATTTATATTTGTAACTCAAGTATACGTCAAAATTCTATCCGAATTTGGAGCCCACTTCCAATTTTATCTGCAATAAATATTTTGTAATTGTAATGCTCGTAAAATCATACTTTACTGAAGAAAATTTTCCCAAAACTACACACTTATTGACAACTTAAAACGCTCATTGTGAAGGCACCCTTAAACTTAAACACACGGCTAACCAACATATGAAGTTTAAGAATAAAGAAAGTTTACAGATTATACTAAATTTTACTAAATTTTCTATAATAACAGCTTATTTTGTGTTGGTTTTCAAGTCATGTAGTTAAAGAACCCAATGAGTTTGACTCTTCCGAAGTTATTTCTGAACCCTTTTCATAATACCTACTTTAACACAGGAGTTCCTCAGGGAACTATTTTTTATAAAAATAAGAGAGGTGGTGGTTCTCATGTTGGTTGCGTCAGACAAAATGACAGTGACATTACGATCGATTGAGATAGAGAGAAACTGCAGTGAATTAAGAGACTGTGTCAGTGTCACAAACCAAAAAGCCAGTAGTAATAATATAGCCAGCAGAGGGCATTGACACCTCGTTAACATATTATATTATCGTTGAATTGTACTGAATTAATTGGCAGCCATAATCTTGTGATTTATTATCTCAATGTTTTTATATAGTTAGGACTACTCAAAATCATTATGGTTAAAATGACACTATACGTCGGAAGACATTGCTGAAAATACGGAAACCTTGACGTCTATAATCTATAATATTCTGTGTTATTTAACAGAAGTACATTTTAGACAAAAGTGACATTTTATTAAATTTCAAATAAAGCTTAACCTATGGTAAATACATAATTCAATACAATACATATCTATTTATAAATCAGGATTTACGCCCGTAACTAGTGATGTTGTGATCTTGCTTGTGATTGTTAGTTGACGAGGTCGTTGGCTTTTCAATCGGTTGTTGCAAGGTAGGCTGCTTAGGAGTTTTAATTTGATTTTCAATTTTATCTTCAGTAACTGAATCTTTTGAAGGCTTAAATTGTGGCTCATTATACGATTTGCGTAAGTGTAAACTATTTCTGCGTAATATGTGATTGTTTTCATTGCGTATTAAATAAGACCTATGAGATTCGGCTGCTTCCCATCTTATATTTGAACTTCGAAATTTTTCACAGATTGGACACCTGTATATCCTATTTTCAATATCCTGAGCCATCGTTGGCCAGTAAAATAACGTTTTAGCCCGTGAAATAGTTTTGGTGATACCAAAATGATTATCATGTAAAGCCTTTAACGTTTCACTTTTTAATGTTTTAGGAACAAATATCCGATCTTCGTAAAAAACTAGTCCATCTTTCAAAAAAAAATTTTATATTTTATATTCCAATAGAATTTCATATGATCTTGTAATTTGCTCTTAGAGTTAGGCCATCCTTTATTCAAAAGTTCTATTAAATTGCTAAAAATTTCATCTTGAGTAGTATGTTCTTGATACTGTATTTTCTTAGGGTCACTCATGCTAATGCTGGACAACATCTGTTAAAATGTTTTCTAAATTTATTTTATAATCAGATTGTGAGTTTCGTGAAAGCAAATCAGCTATATGAAGATCTTTACCCGTCACATATTTGATTTCAAGATCGTATTTAAAAAGTTTGACTTTCATACGTTGCAATCTGACAGAATATGTTTTTTCTAAAGGTCTATTTATTATGGACACAAGTGGCTTGTGGTCCGTATGAATAGTTATGTGCCGGCCATAAATATAATCATGAAATTTTTGACATCCATACACGATCGCCAAGAATTCTTTTTCGATCTGTTCATAAGAAGTTTCAGATTAAGTCATGCTTTTTGACGCAAAAGAAACTGGCCTTCCTTCCTGAAGTAAGCAACAGCCTAGTTCATTCTTTTATGCGTCTGTCTGTATAATTATTGGTAAATCGAGATCAAAAGAACGTAACGTGCTAGCATTAACAATTACATTTTTAATATCGTTCAATGCTTTCTCGTGTTCTGGTGACCAGCGAAAAATATTTTCTTTCTTAAGTAAATCTCGCATAGGAGCTGATAACTCAGCTAAATTCGGAATTAACGAGCGCAGATAGTTAATTGTGCCTAATATTTTTTTAGGTCATTTTTATTAGAGGGTGTCTGAATATGTCTAATGGATTTTATTCGTTTTGGATCTGGCGATATTCCCTCTGATGAAAAGATGTGCCCTAAATACTTTACCTTCTCAACTCTATACTATACTTTTTTCTCATTAAATTTTATATTTATCTCCCTGGCCCTTTGCAATACTCTATCTAAATTCTTATCAAGCTCTAATAATGTTTTGCCACCAATAATTAAATCATCAATATATCCAAATACACCAGGCAAGTTTCTAAAACATTAGTCATTAAGTTTCTGAAATTTCTCAGGGGCGGTTTTGATACCAAAAGGTAAAACTTCATACCGGTAAGTTTTAAACTAAATACCGTGAGGTTTTTTGATCCTTCATTTAGTTCTAGTTCCAGAAGCCCTCTTTAAACTCCAATATAGAAAATAACTTCATGCCTTGCATTTTAAAAATAAAATCTTCTATTTTGGGTATTAAATGATGGTCTTGTTTTAATCCTACGTTTAAGTCTCTTGGATCTAAACAAATGCAAAAAGACTTGTCACCCTTTTCCACTATAACCATATTATCTGACCAATCTGAAGGAGTCTCAACCTTTGTAATTATATTTTTCTGTTCCATTTTCAGAAGAGTATCGCAAACCTTTGCTCTTATACTAAGTGGAATTCTGCGGGGTGGCTTACTAACCGGACAAGTTGAACTATCTAATTCCAGTGAACATTTTTCAGGAAATCTACCCTGACCCATGATCTTTATTCTTCTCTTTCAGAATTATTGGAATGTGAATTCTGAAATTTTTTAGAATTATTATTATTTTCATTAGCATGTTTTAATTTGTTGTTTTTTAAATTTATATTTTTCACTGCATGAATCTCTGATTTAGGATCCCCCGATGTCCTCTGCATAACCTTGCTTTGCTCCATTGTCGTCTCTGCTATTCGGCATGTTACTATGTTTCTATTGCTTTTTCTAGTGTCAGGTTCTCAATTTTAAGTAGCTGCGTCCGGGTATTCTGATTGATGATCCCAATGACAATTCTGTTCGCCTTCTTTTTGTGCCCTTTTATAGAATACGTATCGTTCGTGGACTATATTCGTGCGTGGGTTACAATATTTTTCGAATTGTTCCACTACTCTTGTTGGAACTTTTCTATCAGCTTCGGTCATATTGAAGTTTTGGGAAAGTTCAATAGCTTGAAGCTTCTCGTCCAGCACAGCTAAGTAGTATAGCCACTTGAACTTCAGCGTCTTATTATTATTAGTTTTTGTCGCGGTTGAATATTATGTCGAATTGTAATTCAAATATTTCCATTTTTCTTTTAAGTTTCCGCCCAAACTTACCTAATGCTTGTGGTTTGGTAAAATCCATGTTTTTTTCAGTTGATTTTATTTTATTAGTTAGAATATTAACTTTTTGTGTTTCTATATTTTATAATATAAACTTTTACTTTTTGAGTTTCTATACTTTTTATAAATATAACTTTGAATTTTCGAGTTTCTATATTTATAAGTATAAACTTTATTCAAAATTCGGCTGCGTGGTATTTAACAGAAGTACATTTTAGACAAAAGTGATATTTTATTAAATTTCAATTAAAGCTTAAATTATGGTACATAATTCAATACAATACATAACTATTAATATAATATATATAAAGAGCGATAGAGTATACACCATCCAATCTTACTTATACTTTATGCAACATATTCAAAATCAGGGAGTCTAAAGAAACTAATTTCAAATGGTTTCCCAAAACTCTAAAAACAGCATGAAACACGTTTATGGCCTCTACCGTACTGTGGTATCTGTATGAAATCAACGACCCTCAGATCTCAGCCTATATCCGCTAGTATAACCCGCTTTTTTTAAGAGTTTGATAACTTTAATTAATGGTACTAGACAGATATACTGTCACGTCTTTTAAACATTGTACGTACGGGTGTATTCATAAACGTCAGCCTAACTAAGAACGTTGTCTGCATTCATAAAGTCAGATTTTCGATCGAACTAACCCAGTCGAACTGCAGTACCTACCGTTCATAAACGTTAGACTGTTGTCAGCGTGTCGGACAGATTGTGTAGCTGAATTTGTTTGGCTACAGAAAGAGCGGGAATTATTATAATAATTTTTGCAACAACAATTTTTTGATAAAAATAATTTAAATTATTGTTTTTAAAGGGATGATGAAAGTACTATAGGTACTTTGTGGACAACTAACAACATTGAACTTTTAATTACAAAGCAAATAAGCATGGAAATGGAATTAAATGCTGGAAAGAAGAAAAAATTACATTGTGGAGGACACCATTTTGGCAGCCATTTTTTTCTAGCGTGTATAAACTCTGTTTGCATACAAATCGGAATAAAACAGACCTTTTTGTACGTATGGGGACAATGGTGGCTCAAATATTTGAATCCAATGTTAAAATGTTTGAAGTAGTACCCCGTGATCACGGTTGCCAGTTTGGTCGTTTACGACCAAATTTGGTCATAATTTTCTTACTTGGTCGCATGGTCATTTCTAATTCCATTTGGTCATTTTTTTTAAACTAAAGGTAGACTTAATGTTGATACCATTAATACTATAATGCTGGCCAAAGAGACTCTAGAAACCTTGAAATCGGATCAATTATAATAACTTCCTATGGCAAGTAAAAACCGTTGCGGACAAAAATTATGTTGGTCCTTTTTTGGTACGATTAGTCATTTTTATTTTCAGCTTTGGTCATTCAAATTTTTTTCAAATGGCAACCGTGCCCGTGATGGTTAGTGCGTTGGACTGTCATGCGGAAGGTCTTAGGTTCGATCCCTGTCGGTGCCAAATAACGTTTTATTCACGGGTACAGCCTCTTGCGAGAAACTGATAAATTCTCCAAGAGTAATTCTAGTCATGAAAAAGTGTTTTCTCAAATTAGCCTTTCGGATTCGGCATATAAACTGTAGGTCCCCTCAATCCCTGCAATTACTCGAATGTGTAAGTGTATAGTTGTTGGGAAAAAAACAGGCGATGTTTAGCTGACTTATTTTTGGAAACAAAATATCAGCCAGCAGTGCTCCATAGAATTCAAAACAAATTTGGTAAGCAAAGAAAGTAGTCCAATCAATGAAGGAAAAAATTGCCTTCACCTCAAAAAAAAATCCAACAGTTTTGAAACTTGGCACACTTACTAAGAAATTTCTATTGATAACCCAAAAATAGTCCCCAAGAATCCGACGTGAGCTCTAGCGGCAGTTAAGAGAAACATGGTGTTTGTTTCAGTTTTTAGGATTATCTCGAAAGTTATTTGTCGTATCAAAAAAATTTGTTCGACAAAATTAAAGCTCATTAAATTTTATAAAAAAGCTCTAATGATTTTGTTAGTATCTGTTATAGTTTATAAAATAACTCTAGCGGCAGTCAGGAGAAACATACGTTTTTTCGGGTTTTCGGGTTTATCTTGAAAACTTTTTGTCGTATCAAAAAATAATTTTTTACAAAATAAATGCTTATTAAATTTTCTAAGGAAATACGAGTATTATATTAATTTGTTTGTACTTGTTTTAATTTGCAAAATAACTCTATAAAGTAAGGAAAACATGTGATGATTTTTTCAAACACGTTAATGACGATTGGGTACTTAAAACCCTTACAACGTTTCTGGAAATTCTTATACGAAAACGAACATTGAAAATAGAAAAAGGAAGTGCATCACAATAAGGCATAGCATTATATCAGTTGTGCGTCTCAGATCATTCATGTCTCCAATACCAAGCAACCTTGCCTTATTTATATACAAAAAGATTGGTTCTAAGAAGGTTGTGAACCTTATATCAAGCTTTATATCAGGTATTTGCCACACGCGACCAGATTACAGCGGTTCATTTAACCAATTTGTGTTTGATAATGTGGACTTTAATGTCAGAACTTTAGATGGACTAGATACATTACATTCTTTAAGTGGAATAAGATGAATCGCTGTATTTACTTCCTTAGGAAAAGCAACCGACACACGAAGGCAAAAGCTGGCAAAAACTACCTTGATGCTAAACTAACTGGATAACTTGGAGTACTTCCTCTGGAAACATTTCAAAAAACAAATGGCGGATTGAAAAATTAAGTTTTTGAGAATGTTTGAAACCATGTGACACTCTTTGGTTGGCATCAAAGTTTATTGGCATTGGCATTTACGATATTCCAGGATGGAAAGGGTACTTGCACTTAATAACAACAGGCTTGTTTAGTGCAAAAACTAAAATCATTCTTCTTCCGTTCATAAACTCTCCACCGTCCGACTATAATACACTTTAGATGGATTTCACCTGTTAATGTATTATATTGTTAAAATAGGTTTTCTGATGAGTAGAAGAGGCCTCCAAGAGTTAATGAGTACTATATATACGCCCCGGTTTCTGTTGAAAAGATGCTGCAAGCTTAGCGGTCTGGCCATTGGAATGCCCATATTAACTGTGTGAAGAACATTATCTCGTACGCCAAATCATGTCATCAAGTCAAACTGCCTTCTATGATGAGCTCAGATGAATTTCAAAACTTTGTGCATGAAGGTTACTTTACTATGAGAAGAATTGACCGATTTTGGATAGGGGTTTGGTCGGACCAGACGATTGAACAAACTCTAATGCGTGGAATAGAGTATGGATGGCTTGCCACCAAGGCGTGGAATTACTGATAGCGTACTTAGCAAATGGGTTATAGGGCTGACTGCTACTCATGAAATTTGCTCATCACTCGAAGATATTACTGGCGTTCATTGCAAAGCTGTCAAACTAATTCCTAAATCATCCTCCATTTCCAGTTACGAAGAAAATCATGTCATATGGCATCGTTGATGATAAAGAAACTTGCTACAGTTCAAGGCAATGAGCCATATAGTGGGCCAACGAGTTTCAGAAGTAAGACAAGACATACAAATTGAATACTACAGTTTTTTTGTGGACAATTACAGATACGAAAAAATGCATACCATATTTTTTTAGAAAAATTAATAAGCTTTCTTTTCGTGTAAAAAAACACATATTTTTTTCTTAAATGCTTAAATGTTATTTTACAAACTAAAACAAGTACAAACAAATGAATATCATGTTTCCTTAGAAAATTTAATAAAAATGCTATGAAAAGAAACTTGGTTTTGAAAATGAACAAGCACAATCATTTGGCAAAACAAAGAATACAAAGGAATTTTGGAAACTTGCAAAAAATATTAATGGTACTCAACATATAATTGGCACAGGTGTATCCACCGCTAATCTTTCTTCTCATTTCTCGAACCTTCTTCAAACAAACTCTAACTTAATGTTTACTTATGCTGAACCTCTCATCACCAATGATATATTAGACACCGATATATATCTTTGATTGAAATAGAAACAGTTTTACAAAAAGCTAAAAATAATAAAGCACCAGGTGAAGATGGTGTACCGTACGATTTTTTTTAAGAATTCATCGCAAAGTTTTCAGCTGCAACTTGTTGTGCTTTTTAACAAAATTCTTACGAAAGCGGAAGTTCCTTCCTCGTACAAAAAATCGGTTATCTTCCCAACACATAAAAAAGGTTACTTAAATGACGTCTCAAACTACAGAAGTTTATCTTTAATGAATATTATAGCTAAGGTATTTTGCGGAGTTCTTGTCGATCGTTTGGAAAAGTGGGTAGAAGAGAAAAAGATATTATAAGACTTCCAGGCTGGATTTAGGAAAAATTACTCCACTGTTGACCAAATCTTTACTCAGTCATCGATAGTGAAAGCATTTGAGGCAAGAAATGAAAAGGTTTACTCGATGTTTGTTTACTACAAAGCAGCGTTTGATTTGGTAAATCGCAATGCTTTAATATACAATTGAGCGACTGAGCAAAATTATGCTGCTTTATGAAATAAGGAACAAAGATTGGTGGCATGACAAATGGCAACGAATTGCCACTTTATTTGGTGAAGATCTGTAAATTAATACAAGTAACATTCTTGATATTAAGGAAAAAATGTATAAAATTATCCAGCTTAATGAAGACTCAGTTCGGAATCAATTTATAAAAACAGCTATTGAATCAGAAAGTCGAATATTATATAGCCAGTTACAATTTAATCTAAATAACAATAACTATTTCAAAGAATCTTTAAGCTACAAAGATATATCTTTGATTTTCAAAGCTAGATGCGAAGTCTTATGTCAACGGTAGACCATACAATGGGAGTTTCAACAAGTTCTGTACACTCTGCAATCATAAATCCAAAGAAGACTGCTTCCATTTTATAAGCGTGTGTCCAATTTTCAGATACAAGAGATTCTCATATTTTAAAAAATTCTCTCTCACTCCACAAGAGACAATTCTAATATTGAATGGACCAGATTGGAAAAATCTTGTCAACTATCTGAAGGAAATTTGCAGATTTAGAAAATTGATTATGAGTGAATATGATTAAACTAGTAGATGTATATATGAATGTAAAAATCAATATATAATTACAACTGAAATTCAAAACAAAGTTTACCAATGTTATAAAAATTTAAGTTGCTAGTCGAGCTGACGGCAAAGCCAAAGATTTTGAATTCAAAAACAAATGATTATGTATTTATTTTAAAAACTGTTAATAAATGAATTACTTACTTACTTACGCACTTACTTACTTAATAAGCATTAATTTTGTGAAAGATTATTTTTTAATACGACAAATAGTTTTCGAGATAAACCCGAAAAACCGAAAAAAAACCGTATGTTTCTCCTCACTGCCGCTAGAGTTATTTTATAAACCATAACAGGTACAAACCAAACCATTGGAGTTTTTTTTATAAAATTGAATGAGCTTTAATTTTGGAAAACAAAATTTTTTGATATGACAAATAGTTTTCGAGATAAACGTGAAAAACTGAAATAATCTTCATGTTTCTCTTAACTGCAGCTAAAGCTCACGTCGTCGTTGGTCGGATTTTTGAGGACTTTTTTTTGGGTCATCAATAGACATTTCTAAGTAAGTGTGCCAAGTTTCAAAACTGTTTCATTTTTTTTTTTTATGTGAAAACCCTTATTAACTAGACTAAAGGTTATGTGAGCCAGTTTTAAAAGATTAGACACATGATGAAGATTTTGAAACAATCAGTGTTCATGGCTTTTGATGAAATATATAAAGGATGCACCAATTGCAAGTTTCTTTTTTAATTTGTTATTAATTTAGCAACATAAATAAGATATATACTATATTTATATATTAAATCTTTATTATAACTGAAAACAGTCGAATTAATTGCTAAGCACACCGTTAGCTCAAGTAACTTCCTCGGCTGAATTCGCAGAAGACTTATTCTGATAAGCTTAAACACAAGGGATGCTTGCATGATATTCGCTTTTGCTTGAATCGTTTTTGAACCAGCTTAGTAGGCTTTAAGAAGAAGACACATTTTCTATAAGTCTATAAAGTCAACTTTCAAAAACTAATCCATAGCAAAGATCTTAAGAAAATAGAATTTTATTAATAATAGTTGACCCAGGATGGAACCTTGCGGAACACCATAATAATTTTTAAAAGTTTTTGGGGTCGTATTTGAGTTATATTTTCTTGGATAAACTTGTGATCTTTTTTAAAATTCAAACTTTTATTTGGATAAATGAATTATTTAAATAAATATATTAATAATGTGAAAATGTATAAAGACGCCTTATTCCAGCTCTTATTAAGGAGAAGTGATCCTAAAAATGTTGTTGTTTTTACATTCTTAGGTAGAGGAATTTTTCAAGTTAAAAATAAACTTAATTTTTTTAAGAAATGAAATAAAATTGTATCTTATTTATATTAAGGGAACATCCCATAGATGTCAATCTTTATGTAAACAATGTAAATCTTTCTTAAAGCTTTCATTTGTTTCACGAGTTATAGTGTTGAAAATCTTTGCATGTGTATGTATAAAAGTTGGAAAATAGAATTTTCATACCTTTAACTTTCCGATCTAGGCCTTGATGTGATTGCTGTTGCGTAATATAACTACCATCTGGGTAACTCTAACTTGTTCCATATATAGATGAACTTAATACTGCAATACCCTTTAATTCCAGAACCCACAAGTTGTCTCTTATTTTGCTATAAAAAACGAAAAAGTTTTAAATGAGTGATTGACTATAAATAAGACTTATGCTCACATTCAAAACCAGATTTCAAATGAATAAAAATCAAAACTTCATTCTCTCACTGTTGGGAATCAGGGGACCTGATCACAGAGTGGAATATTATTATTAAAGTTGCATTATTATTACTAACCCCCTTGGTTATGGCTATAATAAGATAAGATTTGTGCTGCCCAGGACAGACGGCCTGGCCAACACGTAGATAGGTATATAGAGGTCTTTTGAAGAAAGGTATACGTTTGTATATAAACTGTGACTGCGCCCTTTGATTGGATCCTTCCGCCTTGACTCTTCCTCTTCCCGATTTGACCAAGAACAGGGGGCAAACAAAGACGACGACAAATTTATTTCGAATTCGCAATTAAATTCGCTGCAGGCGATTTTTATGTAATTTTTATGGATTGACTTTGGTTCCTTTATAGGTTCCCCCATAAGCTATACGAATGGATATAGCAAAAGTCTTTGCGTCGCGTCGCTTTGCAATGATATGCGGATTCCTTCCAATTGGACTTGAGCAGCATTCAAACCAATAACAAAAACAACAATAAGAAGAAGGCACGGTCCGATTTGGAATGATGATTAATGCAGCAGAAATTGGTCGCGCGAGCATATCTCATTATAATGTGATCATTGTCTGCTCCTGAGGTCGCTCCATCGCTCCAACGCTCCATCGTCGGTCGGTCGACCATTTCGACAATTCGATTGGTTTTGCGGTTCAGTTATGGGTTTTGGGGGGATTTGCCATGGAATCATCAGAAGTTGAAGATCGCTTTTGAGGAAAGAACTGCAAAACGCATTCCGATTTTGTTATTCGATTGGATTCTGAGAGCTTCGTTACATACATCTGACGCTATATATGTCCCCCATGCCAAATTCATAATACCACAAGCCGAGACGTTATCATGACTTGAGAATTTCCAGATCAGCATCAGACTCGTGCGATGTGCTCCTCGCTGGATATTGGCTTTGGCATTGAAGCCATGAAGAATGCTGGGCATTTAGTCGTCCGAATTGGAGCAGTATGATTTGTATAAAGGTTCAAAATTCGATTCAAGGAGATGACCATATTTTCCAACGCCGCCGCCGGACCGCTCGCCGCCGCCACAGCGGTAAGGAATACAAATTCAATTGCTTCTCTTAAAGCGGCAGATTGTCATTGGAAGGTGAATGAGAATTTAATCAATTGTATGTATGTATAAGTATGTACAAAGTATATTTTTGATTGGCTATAAATTGTTTTATGAATCGCCTTTGAGGCATTCTCATAAAGTGAATTTAATTTATTTTAATGGCTTTTTTGATTATTATGCGGTTACCATGACATATGTAGGTATAAGATGCTTAGCAACGTTTTAAATGGAAAGGGTAACTTAAAGGTGCTTCGAATTGTGTAAAATTGTAAACCTTTAGGGACAAAAACTAATCTTACCTCCGGAATTTTCAAATATTGTGATTTACACTAACAAAATTAAATACAAAAGCTCATTTAACAACATTTGGAAAAATTTCAATTAATAGGAAGTTAACCATACGCAAAAGACCAAAAACCTTACCTTGGCATTCGTGAAACATGTCAATCACTTGGCCCTTCAAATATTGATTCAACTTCCTTAAGATTGAAAAAATACAGAAATTGTTAAAATTTGTTTTGTTTAATATTTTAAATAATTAAAAATCTTCTTCAATAATAGCTTTTCTACAACGCAGTGCTGTAGTTGTAAAGTCCATCCCATCACTGGTCGCCGTTGAGTAAGCTGAGCATTTCTCCTTCTTCCAAGTTGCGTTTTTTGAAGTATCTCAACCGAATTTCAATCAGAACAGGACATATTGCAATAAAATGAAATGTATCTTCACGCGCTTTCAAGTAACATAGACTACGAGTTCTGTTGAAGGTTATAGTTAAGACGATTATAGTAGCATCTAGACAGAGAAGAGCTGGCTTCCGATGCATATCTCTCAAACAAGATGCTGTAAAACTTTTCGAGGATCTCATTGAACTTTCTCCTTAGCGTTGACGGTTGTTCCCTTGAGGATATGTTCATGGTTGTACCACATGTTTTGGCGAGGTAAGTCCATTCTTCGAACATTGATCCTTTTCCTTGGATAGCTGCTCTTAGAACTTTTTTTGGTATCCGATTACAATCCATTTCAAATATCTTTACAATATAGTTGAAGTGTATTGCGAGGGTGTCCATAATTAAAGGTGGTGTACCTGTTTCTAGGTAAACCATGTAGTTTGGGGTAGTTTTTGGTAGTCGAAGTATTCTTTTCACAAAATATCTTAGGAATTTTTCCACAGATTCAAAGGGGGAATATCCCCAAACTTGCGTTCCGTAGAGCAGGATTGACAGGGCTGTAGAGCGGAACAGTTTTTGCTTAGCACTGTGTTCAACATACCTGTTTCTGAAACACCTTTCCCATAACGAAGAGATTGCGCGCTTGGCCTCCGCCAATTTTCCCTCCAGGTGTTGTCCCATATTCAGGGTTGAGGTTACTAAAACTCCTAGGTATTTGTACTCGCGCACAATGTCGATTGTCTGTCCGTTATGTTTCCACTGCTCATTTCTTGAATATCTGCCACCCCCACCTCTGAAAATCATCATCTTCGATTTTTGCAAATTAACTTCCAGATTCCATCGATTGCAATATATCGCAAGCCTGTTTATCATCAGTTGCATGCCATCTACTGTTTCGGAGAATAGCACGATGTCATCTGCATGCATAAGGGCTGGAACAGTCAATCATTCTACAGTGATTCCACCTCTCACTTTATCAGTAATATCATTTATGAAAATTATAAATAGGAGGGCGCTAAGAATACGGCCTTGCTTAAGACCAGTTACTGTTGCAAACTCCTCGGATATAGACTCGCCATCCCAAACGTAAGCTAAGTTGTTGTCGTACATCGCTCTTAGCGCTTTTATAACTTTACTTGACACACCTGATACAGAGAGCTTGTAAAAGAGAGCTTGACGGTAGACAGAGTCAAAAGCTGCACTTAAGTCTATAAAGAAAGCGTATAATGTCTTCTGCTTCCTTTTATAAAGATCACTGCAATGTTCAGCAGTGAGAAAATATGGTCTATGGTTGAATAACTTTTCTTAAAACCAGCCTGGAATTCCGATAGAATGTTCTTGTCCTCCACCCACTTTGACAGTCCGTTGTGAATAAGTCCAGCAAATAGCTTAGCGCAGGTGTTAAGAAAAGAAATCCCTCTGTAGTTTGCTGGGTCCTCGTAGCTACCTTTTTTGTGAAGCGGAAAAAAATTGACTTAAAGAAAACTTCCGGAACAAAGGCACTTTCGAAAATTCGGTTGAATTCGGATGTTAAAAGAAAGATACATTTTTCCGTGGCGTGTTTGAAGAATTCAAAGGGGATTCGGTCATCCCCTGGGGCTTTGTTTAATCTTGCATTTGCAACAACTTCTTTCAGTTCTTTGATCGAAAAAGGGGCATCTAAGTACTCATCTAGGATCGATGGAGCTGCATATTGCACCAAAGGACCATTTGTTGAGCGATTGAGAAGGCTGATGAAGTAGTCTCTAAGATCAGATGCCTGCAAATCCAGAGCGATAGTATTTATTTTTCCATTATTGACGAAAAGTTGTACAAAAATAAATAGAATTAAAATGAAGTAAAATAGATCTTATGGCCGAAAGGCATTAGTTTTAAGTGGTATAGTTTAACTTAGAGTGTCCTTATGGGACCATTAAGTTAGTTGTAAGTTACGGATAATTAGGCTAGTTTTATGAATTTTTGTCTAGCTTTAAGATAGGTTTAAGATTGAACTAATAAAAATGAATTTAAAAAAAAAAAAAAATGCGATGGACTGTCATGCGAGAGGTCTTGGGTTCGATCCTTGCCTATGCCACCTCAAGTTTTTTTTGCACGGGTACTGCCTCTTGCGAGGAATTGACAAATCCTTCAAGAGTAATTCTTGTCATGAAAAGTGCTTTCTCAAATTTTCCGTTCGGATTCGGCTTAAAAACTGTAGGTCCCTTCCATCCCTGACAACAATACTCGCACACAGGAATGGTTAAGAGTTGTCAGTCACTAGGCCCTAGTTCTCAAATGGAGAGTTGCGCCACCCAATTTATTTATTTATTATTTATAATATCAACGAAGTGATTTTTGGAAAAATATGGGAAAAGTTCGGAACATAAAGCCAATATTTTGTGTCTGTCACGCCCTAATTTGACAACACGAAATTTCTAAGAGAATGAATATTGTTGAACAAACTGTGGCATGGAATTTAAAAAAAAAAATTGTGACACCGGGACTAGCAATGGTTCAGGTCTTCTGTGGACCTTAAAATGATCTGTGTCGAGCTGCAGGCAAAGTAATTTCGTCAAGCTTAGTGAGGAAAAGGCTCCTGAAAGTTGGACTTAGAGTACTCAAGCCGGTACTGAAGCCGGATTTTCCTAACCTAAATTGGAACAATGTCATCTTTTTGTACGAATCAAAATTCATGGAGCATGACTAAGCTAAGACTAAGCTCTCATTGCATTTTTCGGATGCTCAGAAAACTGAAGATGTATTGGTGTGGGGATGCTTATTTGGAGATGGAAAAGGTAGAATAAGGTTTCTAGAATACAAGGTCAATGCAAAAGTTTACCTTCGAGTCCTGGAAAACGTATTGGAGCCCACGATGCTTGATCTTTTTGGGGACACTTGCAGTTTCATTTTTCAACAGAAAAATGCTCCTTGTTATACAGTTCCATGACCGACTAATATTAAGCTTTAAAAAAAGCTAAAACTTTTATGATTAAAAATAATATTTTTATTTTATTTTATTTCTAAGGTTAAAAAGTACTTCGAAGAAAATAATATCGATGTACTAAGATGGCTCCCCATGGTCCAGATCTCAATTCTATTGAAAATATTTGGTCTATAATAAAACTTGAGGTTGCGAAGAAGCGCCCAGAGTCAGTTGATGAATTATAAAAACTACTTACCCGGACCTGGAACACGAAAGCTGCATCCACATGGAAAAACACCATTCGTCCCCTTATTGCTGATATTGTCCCTCCATATTAGATGCGCCCAAAACAGCCATGGCTTTCATATGATATAAATCATTTGTATATGTATTATTGTATTATACAAGAATTAGGTGGTGCAATAGCTTTTTGAGACCCAGGGCCTTAGTGACTTACAATTAGAACTCTCATGGATGGAGGAGAAATACAGTCTTTATGCCGTTTCCAAATGGCTAATTTGAGAAAACCTCTTAGGGAATTTGTCAATTCCTCTAGTACGAGGCAATACTTTCGAAAAACAGAGCTTAAGGTGGCAGGTATTGAATTCTACTTACTTACATAAGGTGGTTCTACAGTACGCGGTAGACCTGGGCCTCAACCAACAAGCGTCTGCAGCCAGCTCGGTCCCTAGCTAGCTGCCTAAAGTTTCGCACGCCAAGTTGGTTGAGACGGTCTCCTTTTTTATGTATCGGGCAAACAATTCTGAGATTCCACTCATCGCGCATGCTTCCTTCCGACCATATTTTGCAGATGAGTTGGTGCATGCTCCCTACCAAGTCAGCGCCTGCTGCTTTGAATACTTCAGCAGCAATGCTGTCAGCTCCCGCAGCTTTGTTTGACTTGATCTAGATATAGGTAGGCGGAATTGTTGATCTGTATCGCCTAGGTTAAGTGGTTCTATCTCTCTTACAGCGAAATTCGGTTCGTCACCGCCGGCCGTTATATAAATTGTTAGAAGTGGTCTTTCCATATTCTCAACATATACTGCGGTTCTACTACGATGTTTCCCTAATCGTCCTTACAGGCTTCGATTCGTGGCTGGTACCCTTGGGAGGTTTTTTTTTAACCTTTGGGAAAAATTTACGAACCTCATTCCTGTTGTGACATCCCTTTATCTTCTCGATCGCGCGCTTCTCATGCTCTCTTTTTTCCGACTAAGAAGCCGGTGTTCCTCTTTTGTGCAGCGCCGTTTTGTATGCCTCTTGTTTCGCTGCGTGCGCTTGCCGGCATTCGTCGTCAAACCAGGGGTTTCGCTGTGGTGGCCGTGTGAAACATAGCACTTCAGAGGTGGCATCTCTGATGGCTGCAAGGCAATGTTGACACTGGTTTTCAATGCTAAATGCAGGCAGCATAGGACTTCTTAGAGGTTGTTATGGAGACTCGACCGGAAAAGGACATGGCAGTCTCTTGCGTTTGTAGCCGTCTACCTTCGAATCTTCTTACAGTAATTAATTTTTATGGGTTTAATCGGGATGTAGCCGTACCTTGGCTACAACGAAGCAATCGCCCTAGTATAAGTCGTAGTTTTTCAGTTTGCGTTTGCCCTGTACATCCCATCGCACTTCTTAGATGGTGGTAAAGCCTGCCTTGCAGCAGTTTAGGGCTTCCGCTTATTATTCGGCTGCACATGGTCTGCTAAGGGACCTTACATTCCACGTACAGATCTGAAGTTCGTTGTCCTCTTTTCGCTTGAGTGGGTTGTCAACATTAAATTCGTCCACTGCCGTCTGGATAAAGAGAGGTGCCTAAGTAGAAACACATATCCCCATCTCTCACGTTTGCTGCCCCATCAACTTTCCACTAGGGCTAGAACCCAATCTCCAGTTGAAGTACTAGGCAACCGATATTCACCGCGGGTAGTTGAAAGTAGGAGGGATTGAACCGGAGACCTCTAAAATAACAGTCCTACGCATTAACCATGACGCTATAGGAACTAATTAAAGTTATAATGCCAGAAGATTATCTTTCGAATATAGTTCATTTTATGTTATTTAAAACAAAGCACTGGAAAAAGTCAGATAAAATCGGTGATGAAAAAATATTGATAGGTTTTGGACAAATAGCTTTTTTTTTTATTGATACTCGTATTCTCAAATTTAAAAATCAATTAAGAATCTTTTTATACCAAACAATCAACTGGATAGCTTATGAAGACACAAATTAAAATGTCAATCAACCGATAGACTCTGCAAGCAACACATGGGCCGATATTGAAGACAGCTGAAAATCTGTTTCGACAAATTAAAGTATACAATTTTTTAAACCCAAATCTTTTTTTAGACCACTATTCAAGTATTCAAAAGTCAAAACCCCCATCAATAAACTAGCAAAAGATTTAAACAGTTTATGTTAATATGAATGTTTTTTGTTTTAATTTGAATTGTTAAGATTTTACTTTTTAGACCAATTGCAAAGGATCCACCTTTCCTTAAGTCACTGAGGATCTGATAGATAGATCAATACGGTCATTGTTCCCACATCACATCGTCAGATCATCATTATCATCGTCAGACATGGTTTTTTGGCTTAAAAGATATTCCCATATCCCAAGTTTAAGGTAATACATAAGTTGTTCTCTATTGTGTGGCAACATCTTGTCTAGATTTGGCAATTCTCTTTTTCAAGGTTTATTTACGATCCAAAGTTCCATATTAAACTGCCATTCCCACAATTAGTCGCCAAAAAATATTTGCGATTAAATCTCTTAGTCGGTATAACATATGTGACCAATATCCTTTTCATCCTACAGGTACCTATATCTCAAGAAGCCCATTAAAGATATGCATGTTGTAGGTATAAGATCGTTAAAAAAAGACAAAAACTATAACGAAAAATCCACAAAAGATGCCCCCGACGAACATTGATTAATGTCTTGTTCCATATTTCCAGTCTAATTACTGCCCGATGGAAAATAATTTCAGAACAATGCCTTCGGCATCATCATGATGATCGCCTCGAAACGATAACGTCTCCTTTCTTTTCCCTTATGGCTTGACTTGGTTGGTAGCTCTTGGCCAATCCCACATGACCCATGGAACTGAATCCCAAACAGAAACAACAAACAGAACAGAGTTGTTATCTGCGATGACGTTGTTGTCCATGTCGCTGTTTGCATGTTTTTCACCAACAACCAGGCAGGATGCTATGCATCAAGAGGTCGCCGGAATTCCATTCCAAACAACCCGCAACAGACAACGCTTGTCAATTTTGACATTTTTCGTTTCATTTTTTGTTTTCAGTTTTCTTCTGTTTCTCTTTCATTTTTTTATTTATTGTGTATTTTGTTTGTTTCGGTTCGTTGTTGTCAGAACAAACAGTGCACAGTTTAACAATGAGGAACGAAAGGGGAAAAAACCTAAACGTAACGATGGCTTCCATCAGTGGAACCACATCAATGACACTCTCTAGCTTTTCCAATTGTTCCACCACGTCACTCCAGAGAGAGAGAGAGAAAGGGAGGTGGATGCCATCCCGCCATCTATGCTGATGTTACAAATATGGAGGCTACTGTGTGCATAAAAATCACCGGCACAACATCAAAGTGCAAGCCAAAAACATGTAACGAGCTATAAAACATCAAGCCATATAATACCTCGAAAAGGATTTCATAAGATGCACCGCGCGCTTTTAGGCGGTGCAGTAGCCGGTAGCCCTTATTCGGATCACAGAGCGCGCGCTTGATCTGATCGCTTAGCTATATAGCTACCGACGACAATGACGACGACGACGACGCGACGCGAAGACCGACATCGTATGACAAAGAAGCAAAGTATTAAAAGTCATGGAATTCATACGGTTCAAGGGGTTTCGCTGATGCTGATGATGATGGCCAACCAACCCAAGCGACCGACCGACACACATACCGACCAACCAGTCGACCATCGCTCAGACTATTTCAGCCAGGTGTGGATTTGATCAGTTAAAATGTAACCCCTTTTAGGACGAAAGCGTTAAGGCAAAAAAAAGGTAGAAACGGACCTAACTCTAGCTCTAGGTCTTATTGCGCTAGTTCTATGGCTCTATAGCTCGTACTCTATAGCCCTAGTTTGATGTCTCTAGATCTATGGCTTTTGATCTATGGCATCTAGCTCTATGGTTCTAGCTCTATGGCTCTTGCTCTATAGCTCTAGCTCTATGGCTCCAGTTAGCTCTAAGGATCAACCTCTATGTCTCTACATCAATGACTTAAACTCTATGGCCCTAGCTCTATGGCTCTAGACCTATTAGTCTAGCTCTATGCATCTAGGTCTATGGCTCCAGCTCTATGGATCTAGCTCTATGGCTCTTGCTATATGGATCTAGCGCTTTTTATCTAGATTTATGGCTCTAGATTCAGGGATCTAGCTCTATGGCTCTAGCTCTGTAGCTATGACTCTATGGTCTTAGCCCTATGGCTCTAGCTCTATTGCTCTATAGCTGTATTGCTTTATTTATTTTGCTCTAGTTCTATGGCTCTTTCTCTAGCCCTATGCCTCTTGCTCTAGCTCTATGGCTACTTGCTATATGGATCTCACTCTATTTTGCTCTAGCTCTATCGGTTTATCCCTATGGCTCTTGCTCTAACTATATGGATCTATAGCCCTATGGCTCTTGCTCTATGACCCTAGCCCTATGGCTCTAGCTCAATGGCTTTAGCAATATGGATCCAGCGCTATGGATCTAGCTTTATAGCTCATGCTCTATGGCCCTAGCTCTACGACTCTAGCTCTATGACTCTAACTCCATGTTTCTAAAGTTCTCGATCTATGGATCAAGCTCTATAGCACTAGATCCATGGCTTCAGCTCCATGGCTCTAAATCAATAGCTCTAGCTTTATGTTTTAAGCTCTATGTCTTAATATCTATGGCCCTAGGTCTTTAGATCTAGCTCTATAGTTCTTGCTTTCTGGCTCGCTCTAGCTCTTTGTCCCTTTCTTAATGTCTTAAGATCTATGGCAGTTCTATGTTCGACTCTAGCTCTATGAATCGAGCTGTATGGCTCTAGCTCTACGGCTCTAGTTATGTGGATCTCGCTATTTAGCTCTAGATGTATGGTCATAGCTTTATTGCCTTAGCTATGGCTCTTACTCTAGCTCTATGAATCTAGCTTTATATGGGTCTCAACCTATGACGCTTGCTATATGGCTCTAGCCTTTAGCTCTAGCTCTTTGGATTTAGCTCTTTGGTTTTAGCTATGTGGATCTAGCTCTAAGGCTCTAGATTTATGGCTTAAGTTTTATGGCTCTAGCTATATGGATCTAGCTCTTTGGCTCTAGATTTATGGCTTAAGTTTTATGGCTCTAGCTATATGGGTCTAGCTATATGGATCTAGCTCTATGGCTCTAGATTTATGGCTCTAGCTATATGGATCTAGGTCTATGGATCTAGATTTATGCATCTAGCTCTATGGCTCTTGCTCTATGGATCCAGCTCTATAGATCTGGCTCTATGGCTGTAGCTATATGGATCTAGCTTTATTGCTTTAGCTATTTTGCTCTAGCTCTATGAATTTAGCTCTTTGGCTCTTCCTCTAGCTCTATGAATCTAGCTCTATGGCTCTTGCTCTGTGGCTCTTGCTTTATGGATCTCGCTCTATATTTTTACATGTATGCTTTAGCTCTAGGAATCTACCTCTATGTCTCTAGATAGATGGCTTAAGCTCTATGGCTCAAGCTCTATGGTTTTAGCTCCTTGTCCCTAGCTCTATGGTTCTAGTTTCATTGCTTTAGCTATTTTGATCTAGCTCTATGGGCTTATCTCTATGGAACTAGCTCTATGGCTCTTGCTATATGACCCTAGTCCTATGGCTCTAGCTCAATGTCTTTAGCTATATGGATCCAGCTCTATGGATCTAGCTTTATGACTCTTGCTTTATGGCCCTACCTCTATGGCTCTAGCTATATGGATCTAGCTCTATGACTCTAACTCCATGTTTCTATAGTTCTCGATGTATGCATTAAGCTCTATAGCAGTAGATCCATGGCTCCAGCTCCATGGCTCTAAATCCATAGCGCTAGCTTTATGGTTTAAGCTCTATGTCTCTAGATCTGTGGCTCAAGCTCAATGGTTCTAGTTCTATGGCTCTAGCTCTATAACTCTAGCTTCATAATTCTATATCTATGGATCAAGCTATATGGTTCCAGTTCTATGGCTCTTGCTTCATGGCTCTAGCTCAATGGCTCTAACTCTATAACGCTAGCTTTATGGTTTAAGCTCTATGTCTCAAGATCTATGGCTCTTGGTCTGTAGATCTAGCTCTATAGTTCTTGCTTTCTGGCTCGCTCTAGCTCTTTTCCCCCTTGTTAATGCCTTTAGCTCTATGGCAGTTCTATGTTCGAATCTAGCTCTATGAATCAATATGTATGGCTCTAGCTCTATGGATGAGGCTGTATGGCTCTAGCTCTAGCTATATGGTTCTTGCTATATGAATCTAGATTTAGCTCTATGGCTTTAGCTTTATTGCAGATCTATGATTGACTTTTGCTCTATGGATCAATCTGTTTATTTTGTATGGATCTATCTCTATGGCTCCAGCTCTATGGCCTTAGCTCAACGACGCTCTATATAGCTCAAGCTCTATGGATAAAGCTGTATGGCTTATGCTCTGTGGCTCTAGCTTCATGGCTCCAGTTTTAGCTCTATTGATCTAGTTCTAGCTCTATGGCTTTAGCTCTATAGCTCTAGCTTTGTGGCTATAGCTCTATGGCTCTAGCTGTATAGATCTAGTTCTAGCTCTATTGCTCCCTCTAGCTCTAGCTCTATGGGTCTGTCTAGCTCTATGTCTCTAGATCTATGAATCAAACTCTATGATAGATCTATAGGTCACTTTTTCTGTATTGATCAAGCTGTTTTGCTCTATATCTATGGCTCCAGCTCTATGGCGTTAGCTCAACGGCGCTCTTCATAGTTCTAGATCTATGAATCATGCTGTATGGCTATTGCTCTATAGATCTATGGCTCTTAGGTCTTCGCGTTATGGCTCAAGCTCTATGAATCAAGCTGCTCTATGACCCTTGTTCTATGTCTATACATCTATGGCTCTAGATCGATGGTTCTAGCTCTATACTTCTAACTACAAGGCGCTAGCTCCATGGCTGAAGCTCCATGGCTCAATTCCACGGCTCTAGCTTTAGGTAGAGCTCTAGGTTCTTAGGTGCCTGCCTCGAATCTTAGGTGCCTGGAACACTTTGTCAAATCCGGCCCTGTGAATAAGTTCATAGGAAAGATGCAGCTCACAATTGAATTTTATCAACAATCAACAAATTTTCATACAATTAAGCACAGTGGTGGGCCCAGGTATACAACTATATGCATCAGGTACACAGAGATCCAGAGATCCTGGTCTGTCTGGTTGGCTGAAAGCTATAAATGCTGGGGTTGCTATTGCTAAGCTGCTGCTGCCTCTTCGCGGTTAGATTGACTGACAAAGTTGCTAGTACTGTACTGGACTTGAGCTGCTTTGCTTCCAGGGACAGGCAGCAAAACTCTCCATATGCAGATATGTGCTGTGCGGTCATTCAGTTGTTGCATTGCTCTAAGGCAACGATGCGATGGGCTGTTCAGTTTTTCTTCTCATTTTTTGTCGGAGATCCGTCCAAGAGGATGAAACAATGGCCGTGGACTTATTTTTACATATATACTCGTATGCTATGTACTTATACCTACTTACACGTCGTCGCTGTGCCGTCGTCGCTCGTCGTCGTACAACACACGGCGAGATGCGATGATGGCGGTTCTTTGGCAAAATTGATGGATAATAAGTTTACAAACATTGCGGCTTTGGCTACCGCGTTTTTCCACCTTAGTTAGGTCGATCGATCCCGCGAGGAAGAGCGCGTCGTTGTAGAGCTTGCATAAATTATGCCTCTTCTTTTCCATTGATCGGTGCAATGGTGCTTATAGCGCTTGGTTCCTCCATGCGAGCAATTTTCCTCCCTGGGCGGAGTCTTATCCCGATCGCGCTGACTCTGACTGTTATGTGTTTTTTGTTGTTGTTCCATCTCCTTTATACGGATACTCGTAGTATTGCAATAAAAATCGTTTAGCATCAATCAAAAGATGGACCAGCATCCAACCATCCCAGCTGAAAATCTTTAAGAGATACACCGCTCTTCTTCATTCGGCCGCGGTGATGGCAGCGGCGGCAGTCTTCGATCGTGGATCTTTCGTTTGTGCTGAATCTGAAGCTGGAAGTTGAATTCTGATGCACTAAACTGCTGTGCCATTGGGGCTGGTGAATTCCGAAAATCGTTGATGAAGATTTATGGCCACTCCATTGTGGATCACACAATGAACCATTTATCCCTGTATATCGATGCGCGGTATATAGCTACAAATGGAAGCCGCCGCCGCCAGTGATACTCCTGCTGCTGATGCTTCTGCTTCTTCTGTTGGTGCTGTCGTCACAATCCTCGTTTTCGTCGTAGTCGTCGTCGTTGTTGTTTTGATCGTCAATGCTGCCTCTGCTCTGATGCACATGATTTTGACGACGAATCACAGAACGTCTTCGCCTGAATCCCAGATCCAGATTTTAAGAAAATGGCTGCTACTTGCACGGCATTTGTTGCACTTACAATGCAGACTTTCTTTTATTTTTTATTTAAGATAATAAACAATTCCCAGGGTCGGAATAAATTATTTTCCGACGATTGGCATAATGAATGGATTTTCGTATTTTCATCGATACTTTCGTATACTGCCTAAGTCAATGTGGGCTGGAATTGTTTTTTTCGTTTGTTTATTTTTATTCTTAAATTTTAATCAAACGGTTGATTAATTTTTCATGTAAATTGCAATTTGTTTTTACAATTCTGTGTCGAATCTGAATTCAATTTCATGCTTCAAGAGTGTTTCCTTTCTTTGGAGAGTTTATTTATGTTGTGATCAATTTCGTATTGATTTGTTTCCTTGTAAATGAAAAAGAGGTGGGTTTTCCATAACTAAGTCTTTAGTCTTTAAACTTGAAGAAATAATTTGTTTTTGGGAAGTGAAAACAGCGATTTCTCTTTTTTCGCAATTTTCTGATTTATAAGTTCCTTAAACTACTTTCTAATTGTCAATAATGCTTTAAAAAATGTTTGAATTATATCCTTGAAAATGGTACCAGAGTTAACATGACATTTTAAATGACGAATTCGGAGGATGTGTGTCCTAGATAGCTTCATAAATGTTATAGTTTAGGTCTTGAATCAATTTGGGAACATTGGCAAAACCCTTGTTTTTTCACATGGCTTACAAGAAAGAAATGTTAAGGTGTCAAATCACCTGTGCGAGAAATTTAGTTTTTTTGAAAATAAGCGCCATCTATATCAACATTTTTCAATTACGAAAATGAAAAGTCTTTAGGTAATCATAGTTGAATGCAGCCTCATTTTCGAAGTTAGGTACCTATGTAATTACACCGCAGCTGGCCGTCGACGGTCGCTAGCCGCCAAAGAGTGAAACGTTTGGATTTCGGTTGCAACAATAATCCTGCTGATTTTCCGTTTCCGAGGTGATAATGGAACTCCTAGATGTTGCTGCAAGCACAAAAACTCTGGCCAAGAATAAATATCGAAGAACAACTCAAATGTATTTTATTTGGTTCCATTTTATTTTCTAAAGAAAAATATATAATATTAGAAATATTTCTTAACAAAAAATACAAAACTTACAATTGATCAGATTTTAACTTCAATTTTAAACCAAAAATTAGTCTTTCTTTTAATTATAACCTTAAAATTTCATCGAGAAGAGATCATGCGCTCCCAATGTTTATAATTGTTTTTCTCTTTCGTTCGAAAGGGAGACAATTATACTTGACATGACAAATTAGAATGTTGCCATTCGAAAATTTTATTTTTAAAAACAATACTCGATGACATTCCAGGGCCCGTCTGAGAACTAGGTCCTAGGATGAAGACTACAAGTCCAACACAGTGAGTCTCCCAATAGAACGCTTAGATTTTATAACTCCGTTAGATAGTTTCACGTCAGCCATTCGTGCAACTCCATGGTCCCGGATAAATCTCAATGACACGACCTAAATGCCAGGCTGATCGTATTTCGTTGGGTTCGATTACGATTACGATGTCTCCCATCTGAAACGGTTTCGTGTCTTTAAACTACTTTGACCGTCTGGTGATAACAGGCAGATATTGGCGGTACCAGCGCCTTATTAGCTGAGCCATCAAGTGTTGGCATCGGCGACTATAAAGTTTACTGCAAAAATCTGCTTCCGAGAATATTCCAGGGGCCGTAACGTCTCGATCATCTTCCCCGAAGAGCATAGAGTTTGGAGTAAGAGGTTTCGGGTCTTCAGGATCAACCGGAATGTGTGTTAGCGGGCGTCGGTTTATCTGGCCCTGAGCCTCCATGAGGGCGTTCTGCAAAACGTCTTCTCTAGGAACGAGACCTTTAAGGACGAAATCAATGCTCCTTTTGATAGACTGGATAAGACGTTCCCAACCCCTTTTATCCATGGAGAATAGGAAAGGATAAAGCGCCATAAAACACCCTCCTGCCTTGACGAATATTCACAGAGAGAGACTTCCATCTCTTAAGCATTCCTATCCAATAAATTTTTTGTACCCACAAAGTTAAGACCGTTGTGACTATAGAAACATCTGGTGACAACTCGGTTAGTAAGGAAACGTCCAACAGCCATAGTACATTGGTCCAAACTTAGGTCGTTCAACAACTCTATCTGCACTGCTCTGAATGTAAGGCAGGTGAAAATCATACCGTAGCGTTTAACAATACCTCGACCAAATTTTACCAAAAAAAGGCTGAAACAATCTACTCCAACATGAGTAAATGGTCTGGAGTCAAACGCTAAGCGAGCTTTGGGATGCTGCCCATTAACGGCACAACCGCTCTTGGCTTGAGACGTTTCCACATAAAACATGCCTTTCGCACTCTCTCAACGGCTCCTCGAATGCTGATTATCCAGGAGCTTTCACGAATGTCAGAAATAACAATGGCAGTTCCCATACGGCAGTTCTTTTGGTGATGATAATCGATGAACAAGTTGACCAGTGGATGTCTGCTGGGTATTATTGCTGGATTTCGGGATTAATACAAAGAAACGGCGACAAACTCAGGATAGAGCTCGACGAGCTGACCTTACCACTTGACCTATGAAAAGTGATATCACTCGAGAAAGACTCCCCTTGGATCTTAATAAATAACCAGTCTTCGGCTTTACGAAACTCACTATTCGTAACAAAAACTTCTCTATCGGTTTTCTTTCTCTGAAGGATGCGTTTGAACCGTAGCAAAAATGCAATGACTCTGACGGAGGAAGACCATCTGGCTTGAAATCTGGCGGATAACAAATTATGTGCACCATAGTAACTTTTTCGATTATAAACGTGGAGCAATAATAAGGCGGCTTTACTTTTATTTTTAGGTGTGATGGGCCATTCCTTGAATGAGAGTTTTAGGAAATCTGGACCTTGGAACCATCTTGTATTTTGATCTCCCATTGATGCCTCGAATCGTTTTGTTCCATTATCGGCCACGTTATCTTTAGAGCGAAGAAGTAGACTCTAGAATTTAACCTAGATGCAACGAAGGAGGGTAATTTACTGGTGCAGGTGATCCATGCAAGTACAGTCTTTGAATCAGATAAAAGCAACAACTCGTCAACGCGATTTCCGATTTGCTTTAGATCATTTATAAAGCTCAACCACAAGCTTCGCAAATGAGGTGACACTGGCTCGTCCCAATCATACCCTTCTCTCCATACTTCTTGAAGTATAATTTGTCCACGGATGATGAACAATAACACAATACCCAGAGGATCAAAAATCTTCATTATGGTCTTAAGCATCTGTCGTTTTGAAATAACAGCATCCTCGGCTAACATTTCTTTCATTGTCTCCTCATCCGAAAGTGATCAGTGGATGGATGCCAAAACATACCTAGAACTTTAGAAACCAAACTATCGCTTTCGTTAGGATCAATGCTTACAAACTTAGAATCGACATAGCCCTTCGACATCTAGGCAAAAGACCACGACTATTTGATTGTATGCCTACGAGATCAAAATTCATAGTGTGGCAAATACGAATAGCATCTCTCGTAACAGAAATAGCGTCTTCAACTGAGTTGTGGCTATTAAAATAGTCATCGACGTAAGTGCGTTTAATCAATCCATCCACGGCTTCTGGGCACCCAAGTTTTAAAAGGTTGGCATGGTGATTTTTAACATACTGCGCGCATGTTGGAGAACATCTAGGGCCAAACATCATGACCTCCATGATGTAAACAGTCGGTTGCCTAGAGGTGTCTCCTTCCCGGCATAGAATGCGTTGGCACTGCTGGTCTTCAGACTTGATTCGGATTCTGTGGAACATCTCACGCACATCGGCGTTTACAGCTACTTGCGGTTCCCTGATTTTGAATGGGACTAGGTTGTCTGGGCCCTTCATCAAGTGGTTGTTTAACGATATAACATTGAATTTTGCAGCCACATCTGCCACACATCTGGGTTTTGGGGGAAACTTATTTGGATTTACAATTATAAAGGCTGGCGCGTACCAAACCCGAGGCCAATCCTTCTCCTGGTCTTCCTTCGAGGCTATTCTAGCATAACCCTTAGAGATCAAATCACGAAAATAATTGCTTTGCCATTCCAGTAGATGAGGCTTCTTCCTTAAGGACTTCTCCAACCCAAGAAGACGTTTAAAAGCCATATTGTAACTGTCAGGCAGTTTTACGTCATCAGAGTCCCACAAAAGGCCGATCTCATATTGCCGGTCTACCAATTTATAGACCGTTCCATTATATCGAAGGAGCGACTGACTTCTCGACTTCGCAATTCACCCTTTGGAGGCATGACACCAAACTCCTCGGTGGTGAAATGGAGCTGAACAAGATCGTGAAGGTCAACTTCCTCCCTAATAACATGGTTGAATATGAGGTTCATAGATGGTTTCGAAACCGGATTCAAACTAGACATATTCATCGGTGGAACTGATTTGCCGTACACGATCCAGCCTAAAAGAGTCTTTAAGGCATGAGGTTCTTGATCCTTGCCATGACGCTGACCATGGCCTAGTAAGAATTTTCCTTGATCCAAGCCAAGCAATATTTTTGGACGAGCATCCACCAGATCAGAAAGTGGGAGACCTCGAAGATGGGAATATTTGCTTTGTAAACGGGTATAATCAATAGACTGACTAGCAAGTCCTAGATCCTTGATGGTGTAAAAATTCTATAAAACATACCGCTTGCGACTCTTAATGCCAGACACAGACAAAAAAGTACGTATAGAATCTTCAATCCGAGACACCCCTTTCGTCCACTGCAACGTTAGTTGTTCGGGATGTCCATCCAGCCCAAGTTCAACAAAAAGATCCTGCTCAATCATCGACAATGATGATCCATAATCCAGAAAAACGTAAGTATACGCAAACAAGTCTCCATTACCATTAATCCTTATTGGGACTATCTTGAACATGATTGAGACATCGGTTCCACCATGGGATGAGTGGAAATGCGGTTGTGGATTGAACGGAACTGCAGCTGAATTTAACTCGAAGTTGCTGCCACTTGATGTCATGTGCATCAGCGGGTGGTGACGTTCGGTTGCAACCGTCAGTATCACACGATCTTTTTTTCCCACATGATTTCCACTGGTGTTTCGATGTGAAACAGATAAAGTTCTCCTTAGCGAATTTCTGCCTCTGATCTCGAGACAAAGCTAAAAACTCTTCGCAAGAATGTTGTTTGTGGCACTTACAAGATGGGCTGGTTGACGCAGATGAAGAAACTGGTTTACTCGAGAAGATTTCGTGATAACAGCTGACTGTGATGTTTTTTGCTCTGAAGTTCCATCAGGTTTCATCAGATCAGGAGGTAAATCGAGAACTCTTTCCGTCATAAACTCAGCAAAATGTTGAAAATTAACTCTTGACAATAATGATTTTCTCTTTTGCCATTCTTGGTAAAGCCCTGCACCTAACATAGAAGCTAGGTTAGTAAGAACAAATCCATTTGTAAGGTCTTCTTCTCTATTCATCGACAATAAACGAATCTTGGGATCACACTTCGAAGTAAGCTTCGGAAGATTTAATAAATCTCCAATATGTTCAACATTTTTGTAGTGAACAGTTTAAATGGTTTTTATTAGAAGCGTGTCGTTCCATTTTTAGTAGTTTAAACTTGTGAACAATTTCAAAAGTGACAGCTACCGAAAAAGCGGATTATTCAAAATCAAATATCTTATTTGTAGTACAGATGGCGTGTAGATAAGTGCGTAGGGCTTTCATCACAGCGGACTTGAGTTCAATACCTGCCTGTTCCACCTTAATTTAAATTTTTTTTTCAAAGATACTACCTCTTGAGAGGAATTGACAAATCCTAGAAGAGTAAATTCTTTTCATGAATATAGCTTTCTCAAACTAGCCGTTGGGATTTGGCATAAAAGCTGAGGATCCCCTATACATTTCTCAAATTACTTTCACACAGGATTGGTTGAGAGTTCTAGGTCACTAGGTATAATATTAAATGCCATAATGTTAAGATGTTCAAATGATAGACATGTGCATTCAAGAGGACACAAGCGTCCACAGTTTTTTCTCAAAAAGAACCTCTGTCTATGAACTCCTACTCTCCTTATCCAGAGGGCAGCGGGGGAATTCCCGAGATGGAATCAACGGTGGCGTCTACAGTTCCAGTAAGGTTGAAGTACTTAGTGAACACCTTATTGGGCTTCTTCGACTTATTTGGAGCCCAGGCCTATAAGGAGTGGTTTTATCCGGCTACCCATCCTTGAAGTTATACTAAGGTTCTGGCCCTCCAGGTTGGGGGTTGTGCGTCGGGGTGACTTCCTGGCCACGTAAAAGCTTCTATAGTTGCGAAGCACTAACAAGCCTCGGATACGGACAGATTTACTGTTGAAACCCAAAGCAAACGAATAAAGGACAACGAACTTCGGATATGCACGTGGAATGTTAGGTCCCTTAACAGACCACGTGCGGCCGAAGAATTAGCGGCGGCCCTAGATTGCTATAAAGCAGATATTACCGCCATCCAGGAAATACGATGGGATGGGCCGGGCAAAAAGAGGATGAAAAACTGCGATATTTACTATGGTGACTACTACTGGATGCGGCTTCGTCATTGGAGCCAGACTTAGGCAGAAAGTCTTGAGCTATAGGTGCATCAATGAGCGCCTCATGACCATACGCATCAAGGCTAAATTCGGCAACATTAGCCTGATATGCGCGCACGCAACCACAGAAGAGAAAGACGACAACACCAAAGATATGTTCTTCGAGCTCCTAGACAAAACGTATGAGCAGTGCCCTAGCTCCAATATGAAAATAGTCCTGGGCGATTTTAATACCAAGCTAGAAAGGGAAGACATCTTTGGTGGAATAATCGGGAAGAACAGCCTGCACGACAACACTTCCGACAACGGATTCAGGCTCATAGATTTTGCTGCGGGGCGAAACGTCATGGTAACCAGTACGAGTTTTCCACATCTCAACATCCACAAAGGTACTTGGACTTCTCCAGATCAATCTACCGTCAACCAGATTGACCATATTGCTATCGACGCCAGACACGCTTCCAGCATCATGGATGTACGAACTTTTCGAGGAGCTAACAGCGACTCGGACCACTACCTCGTTGCAGCCATGGTAGCACTTCGGATTTCCAGACCCAAGGCAAAACGGAGAGGTGCTGGGAGAAGGTACAACGTCCTTTATCCTTTGGCATCCCTGCCAAACTCGTCCTTTTGTGCAGGATGACCATGGATAATTCACGCTGCTCCATAAAGGTTGGAAACAACGTAACAGAAAGTTTCAATGTCAAAAAAAGGTTTTAGACAAGGTGATGGTCATGTGACAAGGTCATGTGATTTTTTTAACATCGTGCTTGAATAGTGCAGAGCTCACACGTCAACACTAGAGGCACTATCTTTCAAAAGTCTGTCCAACTACTGGCATATGCTGATGACATTGACATAATCGGAAGAACTCAGCGTGATGTCAATGGGGCTTTTATGAGTATTGAGGCAGAGGCGGCAAAAATGGGCTTAACGGTCAATGAGGGCAAAACAAAATACATGCTGTCGTGAAGAAAGACGTAATTTTGAGGTAGTCAAAAATTTCGTCTACCTAGGCTCCTCTATTAAGGCAGGAAACAACATCAGCGATGAGATCAAACGCAGAATAACTCTTGCCGACCGCTGTTTCTTTGGACTAAGAAGGCAATTGAGTGGTAAAGTCCTTACTCGAGGGACCAAAGTGTTGCTATATAAGACCCTTATCATCCCTGTCCTGCTATACGGTGCAGAAGCATGGACTGTGACAAAAGCGGATGAACGCACATTGGGTTGCTTCGAGAGAAAAGTTCTTCGTGTGTTCTACGGTCCCGTATGCATCGAAGGGGAGTGGAGGAGAAGATGGAACGACGAGCTGTACGGGCTGTACAGCGACGTAGACTTAACCAGAAGGGTAAAAGTCCAACGACTAATATGGCTGGGTCACGTAGAGCGCATGGAAACCAATGCTCCGACCCGGAAAGTCTTCGAATCCACACCCACAGGACAGCGCAGTAGAGGAAGACCGCGGATCAGGTGACGCGCACAAGTGGAAGGTGACCTCACCCAACTTGGAGCACGAAACTGGAGACATCTTGCTAGGGACCGAGCTAGATGGAGAAGTTTGTTGGGTGAAGCCCTAGTTCACACAGGACTGTAGCGCTACCTTAAGTAAGTAAGTATAATGTTAAGAAAACCGTGATCAGCAGAAATTTGTAACTTATAAAATTTGAAAATACTTTTTAAATCTTCAATATAAATAAGAACATTAATTTATCATTGTGGCAATGCGAAATCTGAACCCTAAGCTTCTGTACATATACCATTTTAACTTCATTATTTCAACTAGACCTGACTTAACTCAATTCTTCTTATTCCGTTCGCATACAAGTTTCTTTAAAAAATCAATCTATCCAAAGTTGCAATAACAATTTTTGAATTCGATCGTAGTGCTGCAATTTTATTCTTTTTATATATCTTTCCAATCTCTCCAATATTTTTTTTTAAATATTTTATAGCTGATTAACAAGAGTGTTTCGTCTTAATTATGATTGTTCTTCAATTATCACATCATTAAGCGCTGAAGTTAATCTTCTAGAAGTAATTGAAGCATGTTTATAGTGCTTACATACATTTCTTCTAGTTAGCTGATACATTTCCACGGGGATTTTAACAGACATTTTATAGAAGCTTAGAAATTTAGCACAAACTTGTAATTTACTACATGTTTAATAGAGCAGTCCATAATAGTAAAATAAGGTTTAATCATTTGTTTGTTAATGAAAATAAAATAATTTTGCTTGGGCATAGTTTCAACTATTTTTAGGAGTTCTCCTTTTGATAATATTTTTTACGTGCGGCCTTTTTTATGATTAATTTAAAAAAAAGAAGATTTTATTGGTTTAATTCTTTCTCTAGTTAATTGCGGTATGGTATGTTTGCAGTTAAATTATCGCTTAGGTTATGTAAAGAAATATTGACAGTGTTCTTTATTTACTATTTGGATTACTTCATTGTATGTTAAGCTGGGCATCTTCCAAAGACACTTAAATGTGATTCTCTGTCAGCTGAACATATGCCTAAGAAGTGATGGACGTCCTCTCTTCTTCCCGATTGCGTTTTTAAATTTGTTGATGCTTTTAATAATTCCATCATCCGCATTAGATCAAAATGCTGGTCTTGGGCAAACATTTCTCTAATCTACATTCTTTGAAAACAAAAGCTTCGGTGTTAATACAAGTCCTAAGTATATGAACAGTTAGACACTCACCCTATATTTGCTCTCCATTGAGATTTCAATGTTCTTAACAAGGAAAATAAAAATGACAATCATAAGCAGCCCTCAATTAGCGCTGGAAAGAGCCGTTTTGATACTCTAAGCTTTCGATAAAATATCTTATAACGGATTTACATATATCGACAATTCATCGATGCTAGAGCCATTTCGTCACGTTCAGAAAGGAAATTAGATCTTTGATTTCCCTTTCGGAAAGTTCATCAAGATCCTTAAGGAATGCCCTTCCGATAGTTAACATTCTAGAACTGACCAGAGCAGAATATTCACAGCGAAAGCGAATCACAGTTTCCCTTCCATGTTGGTCTCCGCAATGAGTATATTTAGGGGGATGCCCAACTCAGCTGCATGCTCTCTTATCGACCAGTGCCCGGTACATATTGCAGTCCGTTAGAATGTTCTACCTGTGGTTGGATTCTGGCAGAAAAAATTAGAAAATTTTGCCTTTCATAGTTCCAAGAGGAACATTAGCCCTTTCCGCAAAAGTGATATGAAAGACCAATCATTGCTGAGCCAAACTTATCAGACCGTTTATTCCCATCAAAGCCACTATGACACATAGGACCCAAATAAAAGTGTTACACAGTTTAATATTTGGCTGGATCATCCTGACAATGTTGGTCCGTTATGTTCAGCAAGTCGACAAATGCTTCCTTCTAAAGATTCATGTATACAGCCCGAATATCAACGGAGGCGTTAGTAAGCATGTTAGACCCAAAAAAGTATATACATATATTTGGACAGTTACATAGCTTTTAATAGGATAGCAAATTTAGTCAGAACTCCCTCGAAAATTCTTAGTCATTAAAACTCTCATCAATTGGTTGAAAAAACGTTAAACTTTGTTATTTATCAATAAACAATTGATTGTTGGCAATATCAATACGTAATAAGCAACTTATTAATAGATTCCTAAAATATATTCACTCAAACCCAATTCTCCATAAGCAAAAGACTTTCTAACTTCCCTCCGGCTTATTATGTAAATAAATTTAAACAAAAAAGTGTGTTAGGGGGTTAAAGTAAATAGTTACTCGTATTTAAAATCAATCGTTTTTTGCCAATAGCAAACGTTATTTAGCGGCAAATTTTCTCTTACATCAAAAACTAACCTCCAACCAAGATGTAAAGCCAAATCAGATATTAACATCCTATTAGTGTTTAACCCGACTGCAATTATGACAACGTTTGGTCATAAATTATGAAAGCTGTAGCGGACGCTAGAGGGCGTCCATCCTTCTGTTGCAACTGCCGCGACTTAAAATTTATGTTTGTGCGTTCTGGACATCGTCGTCGTCGCAGTAAGCCTATATAGCAAATCCACACGGAATAATTTTGATTACATCAGAGCCAGCTTATAGCCCCATCAGTCTACATAGCAGCCGAACAATTTGGAATGCCTCCCCCGATAATATTGTCGTGAGTCTCGTGATTTCGTAGATTCAAAAAATTCATTTCAGCCCACAATCTATGTTTTATACTGTGGCTGTGGCAGGACGGGCCTCTTGGGGGCAATTTTGTGTTGTTGTTGTGACTTGTGTGACTTGTGTGACTATGTTCCGAAACCTGTTGCAAATGGAATTTATTTTGCGTTACTGCTTGCTTGCAGCAAAATGGCACAACATGCGTTTTACCATGTGTTGAACTGTCATAAATTAATTCCTCTTATAAAGTCCAACTAATTAACAGCACATATACTATAGTGTTCTCTCTCCTTAACGTCTCACGCTGTCTTTGTACTATGAGGCAGGATAGTTGTAGACTAGGATGTAAACTTAAGATGGATTTAATCACGCAGCACCGCACCGTATCATGCCACAGAGAGAGGTAACTATAATGTATTAGGATTGAAACGAAAGGCAAACGACATTCCTCAATAAGGCTCTTGTCGATTTCGTCACGACACGGATATTTGCGTGTTGAACATTTTGTTCTGTGGATGATGATATAAAAGTTGGGAACTTATTGCATTTGCATTGGAAGTTTGAAAAAAAGTCTTCATTACTTACATATGTTTTTATAAAGTTTATTACTTTGTTATTTGTAATTGGTTTTTTATTTAATTAACGTCAGTGAGAAAGACTTAAAATAAACTTGAATTAAACTTAAACTTAAACTTAAACTTAAAATTAAACTTAAACTTAAACTTAAACTTAAACTTAAACTTAAACTTAAACTTAAACTTAAACTTAAACTTAAACTTAAACTTAAACTTAAACTTAAACTTAAACTTAAACTTAAACTTAAACTTAAACTTAAACTTAAACTTAAACTTAAACTTAAACTTAAACTTAAACTTAAACTTAAACTTAAACTTAAACTTAAACTTAAACTTAAACTTAAACTTAAACTTAAACTTAAACTTAAACTTAAACTTAAACTTAAACTTAAACTTAAACTTAAACTTAAACTTAAACTTAAACTTAAACTTAAACTTAAACTTAAACTTAAACTTAAACTTAAACTTAAACTTAAACTTAAACTTAAACTTAAACTTAAACTTAAACTTAAACTTAAACTTAAACTTAAACTTAAACTTAAACTTAAACTTAAACTTAAACTTAAACTTAAACTTAAACTTAAACTTAAACTTAAACTTAAACTTAAACTTAAACTTAAACTTAAACTTAAACTTAAACTTAAACTTAAACTTAAACTTAAACTTAAACTTAAACTTAAACTTAAACTTAAACTTAAACTTAAACTTAAACTTAAACTTAAACTTAAACTTAAACTTAAACTTAAACTTAAACTTAAACTTAAACTTAAACTTAAACTTAAACTTAAACTTAAACTTAAACTTAAACTTAAACTTAAACTTAAACTTAAACTTAAACTTAAACTTAAACTTAAACTTAAACTTAAACTTAAACTTAAACTTAAACTTAAACTTAAACTTAAACTTAAACTTAAACTTAAACTTAAATTTAAACTCGAAGGGCCACCACGTCTACCGTAAAATGGGCCCAATGTGCGCAACGTTTGCTTTAAAGAACACTTATTTTGATAATAAAGTTTTATCACTTGAACGTGATTTCCCGTCGTGTAGCTTGCAATGATGATTTGGCATAAAGAACTGATTAATAAACTAATGATTTGACAGATTTCACCAAAACAAAATGGCCGCCACGGGGTGCCAAAATTTACCCCCGCCAATTGAAAAGCCCTTTTTATATTTCTTGAAATATGAAAACATATTCACCACACCTGATATCTGTCAAATTATCTCTCACAATCGAAATAGATTTCTTGAAAAAACCGAAACACCCTCTAATCAGGTTGTAAGTCTATATTAAAATAATCCATGCTTTTTTTTCTAATAGTTTTATTAATTTAACTCTTTAACTTATAACTAAATCACATAACCTTTTCAAACCTTTTGTATGACCCGATAAAACCTTCACTTATTTGTATTGCTCTAATACCATCCTGATGACTTTTCGTGCTGAAGAATATGTTTGTAAATCGTAATGGGAACAGCGTATGGTTTTGGGATTGGTATTTCGATCCTCTTAATAACCTCCACTGGATAAGGCTTCTCAACTTCAACGGGATAGGGTTTTTCCACCGGATAGGGAATTCTCCGTTCTGTGATCTCAGGAACAACTTTATAAACAGGATATTCAACTTCTTGATTGACTGGCACATGAACTGCATAGGGTTCTGGAATTTGGATGCGAATATAATTGGGCACCTGAACAGGCACTGGATGAGGAATAGCAACTGGAACTTTCTCAATTACAGGCACCGGAACACGTTTCGATACTTCCGAGTGGGTTGTTTCAATGTGGGACGTATCGATTTGATCATGTCCGTCATAATATCCAGCCGTTGCAAAGTTGACAGATAGTCCAAGTGTCATAACAACAATATTCTGTTAAGGGAAATAAAGGTTAAACAAGGACCAATATATGGGAATTCTCAAGGACACTTACCATTTGAATCATTTTCGAGACCATATTTCTGTTGTGGTGTAAAATAAAATGTAATCCAATAATGTTAATCTCAATTCAGAGCTCTGGTAATACTGATGCCATATTCGTCTTGTTGCTCAGTTTTTATATTAGTGCACAAAAGCTTAGATCCGAAGCTGTAGCTGCAGCTGTTCAAAGGTACTTCCTCATTTCCCATTTCCCACTTCCGAAGTAGCATAACTCTTTCACCTTCATCATCATTATTATCATCATCAAAAGCAAAGCCTATTGTTGAAAGAAAGATGAAAGTAATAGTGGCACATTATTAAATTGTTGGCTTTTGTCCAGATCAAGACTACGGGAGTGTTATAGACGTTAAAGGTAAGGTATCAGAAGTGTCTCAGTAAGATTGTCTTACCCACTGCGAATTCGAGTTAAAGTCAAATCGAGTGCAACCAAAACAAAAACGAGAGTACATTGTGTAGATGGTAATCGGATACTTTAACAATTAACTGACTCGTACTTCCTAAGGATCGTTTACTGTGTTTAAAGACCTATAGCCCTGACATTTAAACCTTGCTTTGGTATATATACTCTCTGAAGCTCAAGCCACACAGTAATTGTGTTCATAGTGTTCCGAAAAGAGTGTACATGCAATTCCATTCCACAAAACCTTACAATATTCCTCGAAGCCTATATTGAGTCTTTTCTGACTGCGAACCCGACTGGCTGAGAGGAATCATGCTGTGATTCTGATACTGTTAACTGAAGCTGGCTGGCCCGCCACCGCAATCCGGATGTGCGGTAGAAGCCATTTGGGTTTACGGTCTTTGCAATTTCAGTTAACAACATAATAATTGCATGGCTTGCTTCTAAAGACAGAGGTGAATGCAACAATCATGGGCTTATGCAGTTTTTGTATTTGTTGTTGTTATTGTTGGACGGAAGAGTGTAAAAGGCAGCTTCCACCTGCGCAGCCGCCGCCACTGCACCAGGGCGATTATGTAACACGCGAACGATGCTCTAGATATTACGTATATTATGTGAACGTGAATTACAATGTACAAAAGGCATAGGTTGGTCTTTGGTCTTTGGTCGTCGATATGAGATACCTTAACTTTTTGCCTATAGTTAAATTGGCCAATTGATTGGGGCACCTATAGTTTGGAGTCAAAAGGGAAATGAACACAATTTAACTTTGTGGTTACTTTGTAATTGGCTGTTGTGGTTATAAATTTATGTGAAGTATATAAAATTATTGTGGCTACTTAAATTAAATGTTCCAACACCTGTTTTCAAAGGCATCAACAAAAAGTGGATTTTTCTTGAGATTTATCTACAGATTCTTATAGGCATCAATATTTATTAGTCATCAGAAAGTTAAATAAATGTACTAAATAATTAAATAGAGAAGACTTAGCCTTAATTTAAAATCTGTATATTTTAAGACTTAAAAATATACCTGAAAAATAATTGTATCTTTAAAAATTAAGTTACTAATTAATTTCTCGAAACAACCTTAATTTATAATTTTGTTAATCTTAAGAGCTTTCTTATTTGTTTATGAAATTTGTAGAAATTGTCGTCAGCTGTAAAGCATGCGTCGATTGTGTTCAAATTTGAAAATTAAAATTCGATATCTCAAAAACGGGTCAATATTTTAAAAAGTGTAATAATACTCCGAGTTTATTTCCACAAAAATACCAGCTCAGAAGTTCTAGAATACATTTTATAAAGTCGTTTCTTGATGATGCAAATTAAAATAGCTCCCGATCTTCATACATTTCTAACTACCGGGGAATCTATGATCCCTGTGGAAAATCTGTACAAAATTACTACACTTAGGGCTTGTAACCTGGGTTAAATAAATAAATAAATTGGGTGGCGCAACAGTCCGTTGTGAACCAGGGCCTAGTGACTTACAACTCTCAACCATTCCTGTGTGCGAATACTGTTGTCAGGTATGGAAGAGACCTACAATTTAAGGCCGAATCCGAACGGATAATTTGAGAAGCACTTTTTCATGACAAGATTTACTCTTGAAGGATTTGTCAATTCCTCGCAAGAGGCAGTAATCGCGCAAATTATTCTTTTTAAATTAAGGTTGCACAGGCAGGGATTGAACCCAAGACCCCTTGCATGACAATCCAACGCACTTTTTTTTTTTTAAATTCATTTTTATTAATTCATTCTTAAACCTATCTTAAAGCTAGACAAAAATTCATAAAACTAGCCTAATTATCCATAACTTACAACTAACTTAATGGCCCCATACGGACACTCTAAGTTAAACTATAACACTTACTACTAATGCCTTTCGGCCCTAAGATCTATTTTACTTTTATTTAAATTTTATTTATTTTTGTATTTATTAGAAAATTTGAAAAAAAAACTAATATCAATATCCTTTTTTATTTTTACTTACAAACTACTTAAAATAAGGTCCCTAATATAAAACTTAAAACTAACTTAAACTACCTATTCTACCTATAAACTACTTAAAACTAGAACAACCACAGCAGCAAATCTAACGTTTTTTCTTTTTGTATTTTATTGTCTTTTTTGTATGTTTTTTTAATTTAATTTTTTTTGTATTTTTTTTGTGCCAACATGCCTATTCTTCTTAAAACTAAACCCTAATACTATTAAACAAGTATGTAAGCCGGCCAAGGCTTAAAACCCCATCCCGACTACCCACTATCAAGTGCCGATTGAAGCCACCAAAACTGGTTCTCCTGCTTCACCCTATCAGTTCGGTCCCGTTCGGACACAGCCCTACTGAACCGAAGGAGCTCCGCTCCGCCTTGTGCCATGACGTCCCGATTGTACGGGAGTCGCCTATCCACGGTTCTTCGTCTGACGTGGTAGATTAACGGAACTGCCAATCTATCCTGTATCAGACCGCATCTATCTAAAATACTCGTCGTTCGGATAGAACGCCCCGAAAATTAAATTGTTGGTCGAAGACATAGCTCTTGCAATGTGACCTCGAACGAGTTTTATCACGAAATTGTCAATTCCGTTGATTCGAGCCCCGTTGTATAGGACGTCGTTAGAATAGTAATGCACATAAGAAGACTCGGCTGTTCGAAATAAGTCGGTACAGCGTCGTAAACACTGACGCTCGAACACCCAAAACTTCTCCATCTGGGAAGGGGCAACGTTGAACCACACAGGACAACCATAAACGATCATTGGCCGTATGAGGGCCATGTAGCAAATTACCTTCACTCTGGGGTCAAGCCGACTGCTAAAAACAGCCGTTTCGTCAGAGCGAAGGCTCCTCTGGCCCTGGTCAGAGCAGCATTTATATGTCTGTCGAAATATAAATATTGATCTAATCAGATACCGAGGTACTTCACTACACTCTTGCTCGCTAATGGCTGTCCGTGAAGATCAAATATGACCATCTTTCGCCAATTCTTGCACGTATCCCTCGTGGCCCTAGCCAACGGAGTCCGGAACAGAATTGTCTCCGACTTCTAGACATTTATTTTCAGTTTCCAGTCGTCGCAATATCGCTGAATCTTGTCGAAATCACGCTGCAAGACAGTCCAACGCACTAACTATCATACCGAGGGTACAAGTTGCTTTAAAGCTGGGTTCCGAGCAAATCTCTCTACTGTAGACCAATTTTTTACTTTGACGAGTTTAAGAGACTCTAAGCATTTTTTGTAGATTCCAAGACTTGATTTTAAAATAGCAGGTAACGGCTTGTCTATAAAGTTCACAAGAATGTATTAACAGCTTTTATCAAATATAAGTTCAATAGTTAAAAATGGTTGTTTTATATGAAGATGACTTTGTCATTCCAACTGATAATCATGAGCCTTTGCAGCTCTTTATTAATAAATTTAAACAATAAATAAAATATATTTAAAACACGATACTTAAGACCTTAAAATGAACACTAACAAGTCCAAGATAATAGTTTCTTAATCCTAAAACCGTAGTTACAGGACTAATCACAACTGGCAGCTTGGAGATTCAAAAATTAAACTAAAAGACTGATTTCAAATAAATAGGACTTACTATAACACATTACTTTATCTTGATGCTCATTTTAAAAATAAAACGAAGGTATTAAAAGCAGCTATCAATTGTATGTGGTCAAGCTTCTTCAAAAGCACTCTATACATGCAACGACTCAAATTAAAGTATTTGAGGCTGTTACTGTTACAAATTCTTTCTTATATGCTAATGAAGTATATGTATACAAGGTTAGGTAAGGTTAGGTTGGATTGGCTGTACAAGATGGAAACGGACACACTTTGGCCAGTTTAATAGCCCATTGTGATACCACATGAATCTTGAGGTTTCCTCCTAAGCTCAATGGAACCATTTTCAGTCCCTTACGAAACGTGAGAGGCTGATTATGCTGATATGATTTGGATCGTTTAGATCGTTAAAGAAGAATTCTCCTAGGTAATTCTTGCGTTTTCGAGCCAGAGCAGGGCATCTACAGAGAAGATGAAGAACTGTTTCCTCCTCTTCCTCGCCCATACAATTTCTGCAAAAGTCATTTGAGAATATGCCTAGTAGCGTGGAGCTCTCCTATTAGACAGTGTCCGGTTATGACACCTATTATCGAGCTTATATGTGATCTGCTAACAGATAGCAAGAACCTTGAACGTTTTGAATCCAGTGTTGGCCAGTTGTTTTTTGTAACCTGATGTTGTTCCACCTGGTGCCTTCCCTCTTCACAGCGTCTGGAATTAGCAACAGTTTACAAGTAGCGATTGATATGCAAGTATGTGCTAAACATGGTAGGGTGGGCTGCATTGTACCGTTCCCGGCGAGTTCAGATTTTCATTCTAAATCTTTGGAAGCTTGATCAAGTTCTTGAAACCTAGTCGTGCATTTTATTATGAATGATTTTCAAATATTTATTAGATTATTAAAGCTCAAATTTTAATAGACAATTAATCTTCCAGATCGTTTGAAAATAAATTCTTTTTTTTTAATTCATAACTGGCATGAAATGCTAACTATAAGTTAAAAATTAATTCTATAAAGATTTACAATTTGCTCTAATATAATTTATTTATTTATTTGTCTACAGACTATAGTGTTACAGTCTACAAACAATATTTAAAAAATTAATTTATTAGGACTTAAAACTTAACTTAACAAATAAAGGATTTGGATAAATATTAAAAAAATATATACAAGTAGTGAAAGGTTCATTTGAATCATAATTAAACTTTTGCCTTGGACAGTTTAAAAAATCTCTGTGGCGCATTCTTCTCTCTGAAACATAAATTATTGAAAAGAGGTGAAAGGTTCATTGGAATCATAATAAGACTTATGCCTTCAACGGTTTAAAAAATTCTGTAAGGAAAAACATCATGAACAAACAATAAACTCACAGATATCTTTTTCGAAGGGAATTAAGACCAATTAAGGTGCACCTTGAATAATACAATGGAGTATCAATATTCTATTGTAATTATTTTATAACGAACCTGGTTAAAGCCTACTGAACTCTTTCAATACAATTAATGCCAACAGAAGTAGATGGACTCTAAATAATTGAGCAATACTCTAGGGCAAACCGGCCAGCAATACGGCGGCAAAGTTGTCTGCTGCTCATCCTTCTTCCACTGGTGCTGACACTAACAGCCCTGTTGTCGCCAATGGAATATCGGATAATCTGGTACACTTACCTTCTTCTTGTAGTGAGGCAGTTGTGAAGAACGGCTCCTCTACTAACACAAAGAGTAAACCACTCAACTCATCAACACCGCGAGTCGCTGGAGGAAACTCTCAGCACGACGCCAAAATAACTCGGGCCAAGAGCTTCTTAGCCAAACTAACGTAAAGACCAGCCAAGACTTATCGTCGAAGCGACAAAGGTCTATGGAGGGTAGTGTTTCACTACCCAAACGCCCCAAAGTGCTAAACACCAGCACTTCTCTTGACCATCGTAAGGCAAAAATGTAGTTCAGTGACGTTCTGAAGGACAAAATGGTAGTCGCTATTATCGACAGAAGAGACTTTGAAGGCACGATCTCTGTCGAGAACTGGATATTGGCCAAAGGACAGCTGGCCTTCAGTTTTGTAGAGATCATGTCTGACAATCAGGGACCACCACCCATCGCAATAGATGGTGGTTGGCATCAGGGACACATCAAGTTGATGGTCTGTGATGATCGGAGGTCGTGCGATCTAAGCTAAGCTGGAGGTTGTAGCAATGGAAGACATTCCTTGCAGACCATGGGCTCGCATCACGGTTCCGGCCATAGTCAAGAAAGCTGAACACGTGCTAAAAGTAATCGAAAGGTGTGATTAGGTTCAGTTTTAATGAAATACCGCTGAGGGTCTAAAAAAAGAGGGGGCCGAGGCACACCAAATGGGCAAATCGGTGTGGACTAGGCGTTAACCTACAAAAAACCGACCTTGTCCTCTTCACAAGGCAATACAAGGTCCCACTCATTGACCCTTCCCTCATAGACGGTGTACTACTTAAATTCTCTGAACAAGCAAATTACTTGGGTTTCATTTTGGATAAGAAATTAAGTTGGAAACCTAATATTCAAGAGAGAATAAACAAGGTAACAGTAGCCCTGTTCTCCTGTAAAAAGCCCATTGGTAATAAACGGGGCCTACAGGCCCGCATTACACACTGGCTATATATCTTGGTCATAAGGCCGATCCTTACTTATGGAGTAGCGGTATGGTAGACGGCGCTAGACAAAGCGACACATCGCGATAAACGAACAGCCTGCCTCAGCTCTACCCCCTCCGCCTCACTTGATGTTCTGTTCCATCTAATACCGCTGGACATTTTCAGGAAGCAAACGGCACCTAATACAGCCATACGGCTTCAAGCCTCCTCTCTGTCGATCAATAATGGAATTGGCCACACCACTACTTTGAACTCGTTCAGAACTATAAACAGTAACATTAACTACACCATACCCCATCCTCAGTTTAAAAACTATAGCTTCAAAGTGACTATACCTTCCAGGTCTTCTTTGAAGAATACATCATTTTTGAACGATGATCCAATAAACTTTTATACAGACGGATCAAAAACGGAGGATGGGGTTGGTGGAGTCGCATACTCAGATAGACTAAACTTAAGTCTCTCTTTTGGTCTACCCGATCATTGAAGCGTGTTCCTAGCTGAAATCCTGGCTATAAAAGAAGTCCTATCATGGCTTAGAGAAAACGTTATATCAACTAATGATATACGCATCTTCTGCGTTAAAGTTCCTAGACTATATGTCTCTACTAACTCACTAACAGCCCTAAATTGTCGATCATCTCTTACGGATATGGCTACACAGCTTCACCTTTAGAAACATTCCAGGAAATTGCAAGGCTGACGAACTTGCAAAAAGCGGAACAACTTTACCTCTGCTGGCTCACAATGCTAGCATATGTATCCCTTTTGCTACATGTAAACTCATGCTAAAGCAAAATACCATAGAGAAAACAAACTTCAGGTGGAATAACACCACCACCTGTTTAGCGACTAAATTAATTTGGCCTAATCCTAGCTTTACTGACTATGTAATCGATGTGCTTATTAATCGAAAGCTTTTCATCCAATATAACTTCCAAAACCTTTTTTGCCGTAACCCTATCTAAACTCGAATTGTTGATAGTATAATCAAATATGTAACGTGTTTTTTGTATGGCATGTAAGACTCTGACATTTGGCAACATTCAGTAACAACTTGTTAGATTCACACCATTCGGACAGTTTTTGGATATCCTCTTGTAGATACAGACAGTCTTACAGACTTCGAATATTTAAAATTTACCGGAATGTCATTTATATAAAGGATGTTCCTTGCGGAACACCTGAAGTAACATCAATAATTTTGGATTTAAACTTTACAAATTGAACCCGATTTTGTAAATAGGAAGAAATCCATTTTATTAAATTAGAATAGAAACATGTTTTGAAACTTAAAAATTAGTATATTATGATTAACTCTATCAAAAGCTTTTACAAAATCTGTAAATATAATATCAGTCGAAACCTCGAAGTACAGAATCGCATAGCAATGAAAGGTTTGTAGCAGTAGGTCTTCTAGAAACAAAACCATGTTATTATTCGGATATTAAATCCTCAACAAAAAAAATATAATTTTTTACAGACAAGCATTTCGAAAATTTTTGGGATCACTGATAATTTGCAGATAGGCCTATAATTGGTCACATTTTGCTTCGAGCCAGACTTAAATATTGGAGCTATATAAGAGATCTTCTAACAGTCTAAAAACAGACCACTTTTTAAAGACTGATTGAAAATCAAGCCAATGATAAAGTAATGCCAAAGAAACAGAGCAGTTTTTTAGAGCAACAGCGGCTAAGTTATCTGGCCCAGCACTTTTATTTACATCAAGACTAGCTAGAGCTTCAAAAACATCAGAAACAGTTAAGTCTATTCTTCCAATATCAAAAGCATAAGATCATTCCGTAAATCTGATTTGTTTTAGTATGTGTATCATAGATGGAGAAATAGAGGCGCCCTATAGTTTAAAGCCGAGCTGAATTTAATGAACTTATTATATACTGCAGTTGAAGTTCTATATTAACAGATGGATAAATCTAGCAACGAACATGAAAATGTTAAGATTACTGTCGTCAGTTAAGTTGGCATAATAATATGAAATAAAATGTCGAACCAAATATTGAGTGACACAAGTCAATATTCAAAAAAGTTAGTGAACTCAACCGATAAGACAAAACTATCTGTTTCGAAATTCAAAAAAGTTATTTGAATTTGAAATTATAATTTTTCTATGAGGTCAAATTTTCAAAAAATAAATCTTTGAAAATGTTAAAAAAAATAATAAAACCGTATTTTTATTGCTCTTACTAAGTTTTGAAAAACCTATATTATTAGGTATAGCTTTAATATAGATTGAGAAAATAATCACAAATTTTATTGGAAACAAAATTGATCACGAATTCGCATAGTCTGAAAAAAGCCTAATATGATTTATTTCTGTTTGAATCTTTAAAGATGATATTTCAAAAACTTGATGTTATGGATTGATTTTAAAGCTTAATTTTGAAGGACACGAAACACCGTTGAAAAAAAAATAATTTGAATGTCAGTTACGCAATTTTGTTAGCCAACCGAAGTTAGTGCTTTTTATGAAGGCAAATCAAATCGTATTCTTTAAAAATATGAATATGTACCTTAAATTGAATTCTAAAGCATCTCAAGAAAATAAAATGTTCGATTAAAAAATGTGAAACAAAAAAAAAAACAAAACATATTCATTGAAATATAACAAGACATAAAAAGAAAATGAATTCCATCTATCAACCTAAAGGATAGACGGAAACTTCTATCAGGCCTGAGCTGAAGTATCTTATCCGCCAACCTTTTAAGTTTCTGTCACATTTGATTTATTTAATGGAATCAAATATCTTAAAACAATTACATAACTTGCTTTTGTAGCGCTCTACCTACATTAAATCGAACATAATTATGCACTTATTAAGGACACCTTGTGGCCCAATTACCAATTAAAGCTCTGGTCAGCTACTTATACAAAAATATCTTAGCTGCTTGATTCTGTAGCAAAAATGTTTATCCATAATATTTTGAGTTAATCTGAAGACATTGCGCTTGCTTTTGATGTTTTGGTTTATAAAAATTGACATTCACCAACAAACGGTGAATAGGTATATAAGGCAATGTTAATAGCCCAAGACAGATACAAAGTGCCATTAAAACAGTGGCTTTGCGATAGTCACCATTCACTGACTCCACAATAGTTGTTGTAACCATCGAAGGAGCTACCAAAGTAAACACCAGACTCGTAATCTCGTATAGAATTGAAGTTGGATTTTGCTGCAATGTTGATTTTCATAGAAGCACCACCGCATCGCATCGCATCGCATCATGCCGAATCCATTCAATTTCAGTTGACTTAGCAATAAGCATCCTCGACTGCAAATCGAGCTGCAACTGGCATCAGCAGCCACGGCTGCTCTGGCTACCGACTGTGCTACCGGTGTTTTGTTTGCTTGCTATGTCTAGGTATATGCACTAGACTCAATCATGACATGGCAGGACTCTATTGTATGTCAAACTGTGCATAAACGGGACGTAAAAGCGAACCGCATCGTGAATTTGCATAGACCCGTCAGTCATTTTGGGAAACATGGCTTGGCTAGAGATTGGAGGCTGGAGACGGAGACTATCGAAGCTATATGTATATGTACCTAGGAGAGCTTTAGCTTTAGCTAGTTTTAATCTGAAAGCGTGGTATCTACTGTAGTTCTCATAGAAAAGTAGATTTTGAATAATATTGACAGTGGGCCATGCATCTTTTGAGATTTCAGTCAGTGTTCATTTGGATTTGAGAATACAAAAGCGGTATATGAATGGGTTTTTTGTTCGTCCATTTTTATTGTTGCTTTTTGCCTCCACCACGAAAAGATCTAAATTGCATTTTTTTCGAAAGTAATACCAATATGTAAATCTAAAACGACTTGTGATGATGTTTCGTTGTTTGTCTATATCTTATATTCATATGGGCTTACATAGAAGTCAAGAAAAGCATTTAATCATCGAATAAAGGTATGTAAATAGGTATACTTGATTTTATACCTTAAAACGGTTTAATGTTCTTGTTTCAGAAAAAATACAGGGTGGTCTGATAATACCTATTCCAAACTGGGAAGGGTTTAACCTTTAAAATATTTTTCCAAAACTATTTTATATCTTCCATCATATTTTCCATCATCTTCTTACGTTTTGGATGACAGGACATAGGAATATGATCCAAGTCAAAAGTTGGTGTATCATCAAATTAAGGACATGTACATGGATATTGGATAGTGATGTACTGATATCGAAATCCGTAACAGTGAATTAGGTCACGTGCTAAACGATGAAAAAGAACTTATAACAAAAGATGATTTTCTTATTAATATATTACCGATGGTTGATGCCACTTGTCCCTTGTCCCAATTGTCTACATCTTTATCTCAGCTAATCTTAACCCGACTCACTATACATTACTCAGGTAGTATTGATCTGCAAAAGGCTGAATTGTTGAAATCATTTGATCTACACAAAACTGACGAACTCCGATCCTCCTAAGGAACAGATGTGATGTTTTTGGTAGATCTTATATTCCGTCAACGAGAAGGTCGGATGTTGAGTGAACTCTTCTCCACTGACTTTTTGGTTTCTTATGGTATTGGGTTTTTAATCAGAACGATACAAAAGTTTTTTTTTGTAGATATCAATGAAATTCTTTATTCCTGTGAAAGAACGTTCGATGCCATTATGCATAGAACTCGATGTCTTCTGCATGGCCACTACGGGTACGCTTGCAGAAGTCCAGACGCTGAACCCAATTTTCGACAGTTTTTAATCTTAAATCGACACATAATGCTGCAATTTCATGTGAGATATTTGTACGAAGTTCATCAATCGTGGTTGGCTTGTTGGCATATACCATAGACTAGACGTAGCCCTACAGGAAAAAGTCTAACGGCGTCAAATCACTCTACCGAGACGGACAAGGGACTATATCATTTCGCGAGATAATACGTTCTCTTAGCTTTGTTTCCAATAAATTAATTATGACATTCACTGTGTGACTGGTGGTGCCGTTCTTTTGGAACAACCTGTCCTCCAAGTCCATATCATCCAATTGGGGCCAAAAATATTGGGTTGTCATTGAACGGTAGCGATCCCCATTCACAGTAACTTGCTGGTCTGGATCATCACGGAAGAAGCACAACCCAATGACGCCGCCGACCCATAAACCACACCGAACAGTAATTTTTTTGGGATGCAATGATGACTCATGGAGTACGTGTGGATTGCTGGCTGACCAATACCGCATATTTTGTTTATTGACGATGAAATGAACCTCATCGCTAAAGACGGTTTTGCGATGAAAATCCGAATCATTTTCAAGTTGTTGCTCAGACCAATTCACGAACATACGCCACTTCTGGTGGTCAAGTGGTTTTAGTTTTTGCGTCAATTTAATCTTGTAAAGATGTAGGCCAAGATCTTTTCGCAAAATTCGGCAAAACGATCGACGTCACAGGGATACCCAACGCTTGAGAACGACGTGTGAAAGATACATTTGGGTTTTATGCAACTATAACCTCAGCGGCAGCAATATTCTCGAAATTACGGGCACTTCGTTGTCTCACTGGCAGGTAAACATTGGATTCAAATTTTTCCACTAGACGCTCAATTATTGATCTGCTAGGACGATTATGACGACCATAAACTGGACGTAGCGCTCTTAAAGTTGAGGCCACACTCCGAAGTTATAAATTTTAATGATTTCAACTCGTTGTTCGTATATCTTTCCATCACAAAATGACAAACCTTGAGAAATGTCAAAATAACGCAAGAAATATGGCGTGCGTTTACTGTCCCTGTTGCTCTACTTTTGTAGCGTCCCTGCTGAAAACCCCTTTAGATAGTGCTACAAATAATTAAGCGAAATACAAAATGAATGACCAAAGCATCAATACATACTTTGAAATCAACTCTCCTTCTTGTAACTTCAGAAAGTTATATTTGTTGTGTCTGGTATTTAAATGAAGCACATGAACTATAGATATTTTTAGTTTAAAAAATACTTTATTAAACAAAGAACTTTAGATTTTTCCTTTCTTTTTCATTGTGAAAGATAAATAAGTATTTTTCAATGTTTTGGTTCAATCATGAAAACCAATAAAAGCTATAAGTAATAACTAAACTATTTTGACTAAAAAAATGGCTGCCAAATAAAGAAACAACTGAATTATGTACAAACAAAACAATAACAAAATTATGCAACACGACATCAGAAATAAATTTTGTGAAAAGTATACTTTTGAATAAAGTCGGTTGAACAGAAGTCAAAAAACATGGTTCCAACAAAAAAGTTTTGAAAGAAAGAAACCTCTGAAAGCTTCCACGTTTGGCTTCGATTTCGAACACTTCACATTTTCTTAACACTCATCAGCATCCTTAGATTCGAGACCCAGTGTTCTTCGATTATGTGTGTGAGGACAAATAAATACGTATTAGGTAAATAAATTGACACTGATGTACTAAACAAAAATGTCCAATTTTTGAAAAAGGAGCTCGCCAGAAAATTAAAGTAGCATGTCTGAGAAAAATATCAAACCAAATTCTACATAATGTACGTATATGCAAACTTTTGAATTGAAACGAAGTTATTAAGCACATTCCAAGGTTGTTTTCTTTCTGGTCTATAACAAATCCTGGGGGAACTAGTGCCTAACCCAACAAACTTCTCCATCTAGCTCGGTTCCTAGCTAAATGTCTCCAGTCTCACACTCCAAGTTGGGTGAGGACACTTTCTACTTGTGCGAGCCACCTTATCCAATGTCTTTATCTACTACGCTGTCCTGTGGGTGTGGATTCGAAGACTTTCTGGACCATTGGTTTCTATGCGCTCTACGTTACCCAGCCATCTTGGTCGTTATACTTTTACCCTTTTGGCCAAGTCTACGTCTGCACATCTCGTCCTTCCATCTTCTCCACCACTCTATTTCTATGGATACGGGACCGTAGATCACACGAAGAACCCAAGATAAAGGGTGATTTTTTTGAGGTTAGGATTTTCATGCATTAGTATTTGACAGATCACGCGGGATTTCAGACATGGTGACAAAGAGAAAGATGCTCAGTATGCTTTGACATTTCATCATGAATAGACTTACTAACGCGCAACGCTTGCAAATCATTGAATTTTATTACCAAAATCAGTGTTCGGTTCGAAATGTGTTTATCGACAAATTTTGTTCAGCGATGAGGCTCATTTCTGGTTGAAAGGCTACGTAAATAAGCAAAATTTCCGCATTTGGAGTAAAGAGCAACCAGAAGCCGTTCAAGAACTGCCCATGCATCCCGAAAAATGCACTGTTTGGTGTGGTTTGTACGCTGGTGGAATCATTGGACCGTATTTTTTCAAAGATGCTGTTGGACGCAACGTTACGGTGAATGGCGATCGCTATCGTTCAATGCTAACAAACTTTTTGTTGCCAAAAATGGAAGAACTGAACTTGGTAGACATGTGGTTTCAACAAGATGGCGCTACATGCCACACAGCTCGCGATTCTATGGCCATTTTGAGGGAAAACTTCGGAGAACAATTCATCTCAAGGAATGGACCGGTAAGTTGGCCACCAAGATCATGCGATTTGACGCCTTTAGACTATTTTTTGTGGGGCTACGTCAAGTCTAAAGTCTACACAAATAAGCCAGCAACTATTCCAGCTTTGGAAGACAACATTTCCGAAGAAATTCGGGCTATTCCGGCCGAAATGCTCGAAAAAGTTACTCAATATTGGACTTTCCGAATGGACCACCTAAGACGCAGCCGCGGTCAACATTTAAATGAAATTATCTTCAAAAAGTAAATGTCATGGACCAATCTAACGTTTCAAATAAAGAATTGATGAGATTTTGTAAATTTTATGCGTTTTTTAATAAAAAAAGTTCTCAAGCTCTTAAAAAATCACCGTTTACTTTCTTCTGCTTTTGTCATAGTCCACTCTTCTGCATTGTATAGCCTCTACTTCAATACTCACAAAAGCCCCATTGACATCACGCTTTTATTTCTTCCAATTATGTCAATACCATCGGCATATGCTAGTAATTGAACAGACTTTTGAAAGTGGGACAAATCTTCTTACTCTTCAACAAGTTCTTGTACAAAGATTATCTTATTTGAACAGAGGCAAATAAAAGATTTAACGAAAATTGCTTCTGGAGCTAAATAAATGGAAAAATTAAGTGTAATGGCATTCCAAATCAAATGTTTAATATTCACCGATACTCACTTGGCCTGCAATTACTTATTGGACTGTTTTATTATTTAATCGGTTTATATGATAAACGACATACCGGTTTCTTCCGTTCATGGTTGTTTGAATAGCACCTACCATTTTAAATTTAAATTTAAGTATTTCAGCCTTATTCGATGCCTTATGTAGTCTCTGTCTTGAGAAACAACTTTATGTCTTAAAAAAGTGCACAAGTTTTCTTTGTGTACCTTAACACATTTATTTAATATTTCACTAAAATTTGTTTAAACGATTGGAAAACTTCTTTCATAACTGCTTTTCATTAATCTGGACCTAAACAAGAAGTTTCAAACTACAGTCCTATTTGCAAGTTCTCAGTTAATTCAAAATTATTGGAACAAATTATTTATAAAAAATCTTTAAATCATTCTCAATTAAATCATTTCACCATATCAACATAGCTGAGCCTCTAGTAAATCAACCTCAACACATTTTATATTTTTCGCCAATTATCTCGTTACCTGTTTTGAAGGTGCGTATTACTATGTTATGTTTATTACACTGACTTTGTCGAAAACTTCCATCGGAGTTATGAAGGAAAAATTATGAAGCGTAGGTTTTCATCTAGCTTCGATTTTATTTATGTAATGGTTCTTGAAATAATTATCAGTCTAACCAAATTCGTGTTTTCTCCGGTGTTCCTCAAGGCAGCCACCTAGGACCTCTTTTATTTCCTATTTTAATAATTGATAGTCCACTTCAAATCTTGTTTCTCTCATTAATTACTAGATGCAGATGACTTGCATTAAATCCATTACCAATATCTCCTTTAAAGAAGACCTAAATAGTATTCTTTAATGATGCAAGAATAATTATTTATTTTATTTATTGAGTTGCATTAAATCCATTACCAATATCTCCTTTAAAGAAGACCTAAATAGTATTCTTTAATGATGCAAGAATAATTATTTATTTTTAAATATCTGAATAAATTCCAAATTATGTTATTTTTTCTTAACCAATCTCCTGTTTTCATTCATTTTATTATATAAGATTGATGGAAAACCTCTTGGCAAAATAAATTAAAAATAAGACCTTTACGTTTTATTTGATAAAAAACTCAAAAATTATTTAAATTTAAATTATTTGAAAGTATCTTTTACCAATTTTTTTTTCAGCTTTCATTGCAAATCTTTCATTTCCCCTAAACAACAAGGTGTTCAGAAATTCATGTCTATAACTACCAACCTTGTGGAGTCCTGTCCTCGGCATGTTTTATTTCAACTTTCTTGCCTCATTTTCTGCATCAGAATGAGACTGAACAAAATTCTCTGAACGGTTTGAACTTTGAAACAACATCAGGTGTCCCCCAAGGGTGTTTATTAGGCCCGATATTATTCGCCTTGTTTATTGATGACGTTTGTGATGTAATTCCGAGTGGAAAACTGGTTACCGGTATACAAATCAAAGTTTTGATTTACGCCGACGATTTAGTTTAACTGGCTGACAATCCATCTATCCTTCAGCTGCAAATCAACAAACGGAATACATTTTGTGAATCCTGGAGTCTCTGCGTTAATACTAACAAAACAAAAATAATGAATTTTGAACCGCGTCAGAGAAGAAGACTCGCAGAAGAAAATTGGTTCTTAAACAACGCCCCTATTGAGGTCGTTCAATTTTTCAAATATCTTGGAGTTTTGCTGTCTTACTATCTTAATGTTTTGAAACACCTGGAAGAAAAAAGAAATGAAGCCAAAGCAGCTCTAAACTTGATCTGGCCTAAGTTTTAAAAATTAAATAAATTAGGTGGTGCAACAGTCCGTAGAGAAACAGGGCCTAGTGACTTACAACTTACAACTCTCAACCATTCCTGTGTGCGAGTAATGTTGTCAGAAATGGAAGGCACCTACAGTTTGTATGACGAATCCAAACGGCTAATATGAGAAAGCACTTTTTCATGATAAGAATTACTTTTAGGGGATTTGTCAATTCTTCGCAAGAGGCAGTACCCAAATTAGGTGGCACAGGCAGGGATTGAACCCAAGACCCCTTGCATGACAGTCCAACGCACTAACCATCACGCTACGGGTACTATGGCCTTACTTTTACTCCAACCAAAAAATCGATCTTAAATCCAAATATCGTGTTTTTCGAGCAACTGTCAACTGCTGCATGTGCTACGGAAACAAAGTTTTTGGATATTTACAAATAGAGGATTTTGGAGCCGTGCAAAGTTATTTCTTCAACTCTTGCTCAGATTGCCTTCTTCAACTCCCAATTATTATATATATATAGAGTCTGGCATAACACCTCTTTACATAACAAACCTTAAAACCAACACAGACTACATATTGAAAGTTATGAGTCAAATCCATTATGACAAGGCTTGTGCAAACAAATGCCTCCCCGTTTGAGGAATGGAACCAGATTCCTTCTTTAAATGGTAGTAATCTATTTGTTTTGGAGTCCAAATTGAATCAAAGGCACACCATGTTCAATGATCTGGTCGCTAGAACTGATGAACATATCTTCAGTGAACAACTTTCAAAAGTCTCAACAACATTGTCAAGAAATGTGTATAGAAACCTCAACCACCAAATAACATCACAGGCTAATTATTTCAGTAACAAGTTTTTTCTGAGGCTATTAGTTACATATTTAGAGCCCTAGTCGAAATTCTGAATCTTAACTCTATGCCGCATCGAACTGATCTTTCTCAAATCTGTAGCCTTTGTAACACCGGAGAACCAGAAGACATCACACACTTCTTTGCATCGTGTCCTCTACTCCAAGCAAACTTTTCGCAAATATTTTAAATGTATTTCAAGAGTAGTTAGCAACGCTTTTGGAAGACTGGTTTCGATGTGTATAACTTAGTTTGGTGTATTATCTGGTTGAAACATCTTTTTACAAAAAACTTTGAAGCTTTTTACATTGTATATACTCTTTGTATCCATACACTTGGGCACAGTAATATACAATTGATCTGGCACCTGAGTCATGGACTTTAATCTTTGCTGAATGAGGTACTAACCTTTTTTTCTAGAACTTAGAGCAGGGTGCGTTGATTGCATTTTTTGATGTTGCGATGTTGAGTTGATGTAAAGACGACGCCAAGATATTTATACTGGTTTGTTATTTTTACTTCCATACTTTTGAAATTCCATTTTTCATTTAATGCTCCCCGTCTTCCATTCCTAGAAATGACAATTTCAGATATCTCAGGATTAACTTCAAAGTTCCATTTACTACAATAGCTGTTGAACTAGTGTGAATGTTTGAAGTAAATCTGGACTCTAAGCGAAAATTACAATGTCATCAGCATGCAAAAGAACATTTATACCGACTACTTTCACATGTTTCCGATAGGGAGTTTAGAATGGAGGTCAATTAATAACAAGACTAAAAGCAGAGCGCTCCGAACGCAACAATGTTTAAAGCCTTTGCTCGTTCGAAAGAAATTAGAGGTACTGCTTCCATCTTAGTCGGCCATTTTCTACGAGATGCCCAATGTAATAACTTTGTGAATAAGATGTTTTTTGGTAATATTGTCGAACGCAGCTTTAAAGGCTTCTAATTAAGAATATAGTATCTTTTTCTGGCTTAGTTGCAGCTAAATAAGCTATTAAAGATTGATGGTACAATAAGCTTTTCGGTATGCAGCTTGGTATTCATTAAGTATCTTGTTGTTTTCCATCGAAGTAGTGAGGCGGTTTAGGAGAACTGAGGTAAATAATTTAGAGAGGGTATCTAAAAATGCAAGCCCACGAAAATTAGATACAAGACTAGAAGGATGTTGGTTCCTGTTTCTTTTTCTTTCTTTTTAGCAAAGTGTGAACCTCACCAATTAAATATGGGATGTCGTCGATACCCGGAGCTTTATTTTCTTTTGAACATTCAATCGCAGTCTTTACTTCATTTAAGTCAATTGGGTGATCAAGTTCAGGTATTTCAATTAAATTTGTTTCTCAGAAATAGTCTCCGCTGCTTAATCAATCTGTATTATTGGAGTATTCGAAATATGACATAAATTCGAAAGTTGTGATTTGGGTTCCACTATTCGTAGGCTTACCGCTACGAATAGTGGCTCTTTGGCCAATTTCCACCCAATCTTTTGCTGTGGTAATACTTGCGAGTTGACTAGAAATGTGCTGGTTTTACAAACGTTGTTTTTCTTTACATATGGCTTTATACTTTGTATTTGCATCACAAAAGTTTTTCTGTAACTTAAATGAAGATTTTCAAACTTTATGCATAGATGTCTTCCAAGAGTTCACAAAACATATTGCTATTGCTGTCACTTAAAGTATGTTTTGAAATTCTTATGTAAGTAACACAGGAATGTTCCCCTAATAATAGTTCTAAAAAAAAGTCCGCAACAGCATATGCCTATGTTTTAAAGTTGGCTCACCAAACAAATTCGTTCTAAAATAAAGCATGCGAGCAAGAACCCGCCATGGGGGCTCAAATTTTGTCCAAATAAAATTATAGAAATAAAATATCTCTATCTTATTTTTGTGTTTTCTAGTTTTAAAACGGCAATTTAATTTTTCAGGTTTCAAGGAGTAACCAAAAACAAAAAGCTGACGGCAAAATCGAACACAAGTCAAGCGCGTCTAAATGATTTATATTGCCAAACTTCTTATTTATTATACAAAAGTGACAATCTTTAGGCATCAAAAAATGTCTTTCCCTCTACCAACTATACGAATGTATAAAACTAGCTAAATGAGGACCTCTTGTGTGCCCTCCTCGGGGTGCTGGACTTTTGTGAGATTTGCGACATGCAGATCACCACCGTAAACAATGGTTGGACAGACAGCACCGACACAAACGACACCGGCTGCTGCTTCTTCAATATGTTGTTCTTCATTTCTTGATGCTGATGGCGTATCCTAATCGAGTTGAGAATCAAGATGCGCTGGTCCTTTCTTTATAGAAATTGCCTTACCTTTTTTTTTGAGGACAAAATCAAAGAAAACTCATTGTCCCGCAGCTGAATGGGACAGAATATGGCCATATGCAAATCTGCGTGCATTTAGGTTAATTTTACATCAAACAATGGATCAGTGTCTCTTTTGGATGCACTAAGAACCTATAGGCATGGTTTTACAAGAAGGACGAAAGGTTAGGTACCTGAGTAGGGTATGGTAGGGATATGCAATTGAAACAAGAACGCAACAGAGAGTGATTGCCAAAAAGACATCACACACAACAAAGCCGCCACCTTTCTCTTTGAAATGTTTTTGTTACCATTACCGTGTTATTCAAGTTGCTCAGCAGGATGTTTTGAGTTTCCATCTCGAAACGAGTAAAAAAAATGTCGTCCTTTCTGTGAAGATTCTTACATAAGAGACCATAATAAATATGAATTAGTTATCCTTATTATAGAGCGGAACGGATGTTATGACCGCGAGTAACGCATACGGCACTTGATGTTGATATTCTCTTGAAGAACAGTCTTCCTTCCATAGATCTAACCCAGCACAATGTGTGGTCTTGGAACTCCAGCTCCTGCTGCTACTTACTTGACGCTTGCTCTACGTAACATATACCTTACCTACTTATAGTGAAAGTACGAGTATTTTCGAACTCGAAGGATGTTTACACAGGCGGAATATTAATTACAGTGTTTACTTTTTGTGCGTGCATAAATCGTTTTTAATAGTTATAGACTGTTATCTAGTTGGGAGGTATTGAAATATTTTTTGATTTTTTTTAATAAATATAAGACTTGCTAAAGACATGTGTTAGTTTCTTTTTTGAATTCCTTTCGATTCATTGTTTGAAAATTTATCATTATTTATCACTTTAAGTCGATATAAATCTTTTGATCTTGTTTAAAAATAGTCAAACAAATATTTAAAAATTGCTGATAGTTTGTTTCTTCAACTTTTTTTCTAGTTTGCTATGAAATATACAAGTATGGGCTTATCCTGAGGACACATTAACAAAGTTTAGGCTTCAAGTGCTACATTTGACCTTTGATTTTGATGAACACAGAGGCGGCGGCATTGAGAGAACCGCAGACACAACAAATATACTTATTTTATAATATTGTATTTGGTATCAATACTTTACTCGTAAGCGAAATAATTTTTTTTTAAATCTTATTGTGGAACACTAAAAAAAGATTATTTTTTTCTATTCAACTTGGGTACGAACTTAGTTGCCAGTTACAGCTATCATTAGTTTTAATCATTGGAATTTTTTAGAAAGGTTTGATATAGTTTTCGTTGAACATTTCTGTCATCGGACATAAATTTGCTCACTAGAATAAAGTATTTGAGGTTAGATTGGTCATTGAAAGGAAAACTGACATTTGGAAATACAAGGAAAATTGGACGATTGTGTTCCAAATTATGAAATTAAAAATCGGTTGGTCATTGAAAACGATTTCATAATAATATCAAAAGATGTCGAAAGGACTTTCAAAAAAATGGAGTGCGTGGTTTTTTTACCATAGCAATTCTAAAACCGTAGCAATTAAATTTCATATTATACATTATGTTGTAATACCAAACTGGTATAAGCTCGAACTTAAATTAAATCAATTAACGGATTTTGTATGAATCAAATCTCACTTCTAATACTTTTTAAACAAAAAATTATATTGCTTCCAATATTATTTAATACCTAGAAGGAAAATTTCTTGGACATTTTGTCTAAGCAAAGCTTTTCGCCACAAATTGTACAATGAAACTATATTTTCCTCTTAAAATTAGTTTTTTTTTTAATTTAATAATTTTTTTTAGAAAATTTCAAATGGGATTCGAAAAAATTCCATTTTTCAAAGTTATAACTTTTTATTTTTGTTTAGATTCCGAAAAGTGTTCCTATTATTGTTCCAAAAACTAAGAGTTTTGAAATGAATATTTTAAAAGCTTTTGACCTCGAATTTTTTCAAAAATGCTAAATACATCTCATCATCTTAACAAACCACATTTTCCCCAAACCATACAAAGACCCAAAATTCTGAAAAATTCCGATGTTAGGAAATAGATAATAAATGTATGTGCGTATATTCCTACCCCCCTTAACAAAAACCCACATTTAAGAAGAATTATTTTATATTCATAATCATTCAAATAAAATTTGTATAAAGTTATAATTAAAAATGTTCAAAAATAAAGTTTTTAAGTCCAAAAAATGTACCGTTCTGTTAACCATATTCTGGCAAAGATTTTTCAATAGAGGTCTGTGTTTGTCACATCATTGAATGTTGTATTGACTCATATCGAAGTCTTTAAAAAATATAAGTTTCAAATTTCTTGATGATCGAGCTGGGTGGTCTGGCAATGGCAGCTTCAACTCGATATCACTCCTGAAAACAAGAGATATATCTTCAAAAATCCGCTTTGAAACAATGCGGAACAAACCGGAAACAACTTGAAATAACTTTCAAAAATACGTACTTACTAACTTAAGGTGGCGCTACAGTCCTGTGTGAACTAGGGCAATACCTAACAAACTTCTCCATCTAGCTCGGTCTCCATCTAGCCCAGTCTCGGAGGATGATGAATTTCTTATATAGCGACACTTTGGTCCCTCGGGAGAGGACTTTACCACTCAATTGCTTTCTCAGTCCAAAGAAACAGCGATTAGCAAGAGTTATTCTGCGTTTGATCTCAGCGCTGGTGTTGTTTTCTGCGTTTACAGAGGAGCCCAGGTAGACAAAGTCCTTGACTACCTCAAAGTTACGTCTGTCGATTGTGAAGTTTTGACCAAGACGTCGGTGTTGTATGTCCTTTCTAGACGACAGCATGTACTTTGTTTTGCCCGTTAAACCCATTTTTGCCGCCTCTGCCTCAATACTCACAAAAGCCCCATTGACATCACGCTGAGTTCTTCCAATTATGTCAATGTCAACAGCATATGCTAGTAATTGGACAGACTTTTGAAAGATAGTGCCTCTAGTGTTGACCTGTGAGCTCTGTACTATTCTTTCAAGCACGATGTAAAAAAAATCGCATGACAGCGCATCACCTTATCTAAAACCTTTTTGACATCGAAAGGTTCCGTTAAGTTGTTTCCAACCTTTATGGAGCAGCGTGAGTTCTCCATGGTCATCCTGCACAAACAGACAAGTTTGGCAGGGATGCCAAAAATAGACATGGCTCTATACAGCTCGTCCCTGTAGATGCTGTCATATGCGGCCTTGAAATCGATGAAAAGATGTTGGGTGTCGATTTGGTGTTCTTGAGTTTTTTGAAGTATCTGCCGTAATGTGAATATTTGATCAACTTTCGACTTTCCTGGTCTAAAACCACATTGATAAGGACCTATCAGGTTGTTGACGATGGGCTTTCGACGTTCACATATTACGGCAGAGAAGATTTTATAGGCGATGTTAAGTAGACTTATTCCTCTATAGTTGGTAGAGTATAGAGGGTCTCTTTTTTTTCAGGATCGGGCAAACAATACTGAGGTTCCATTCATGGGGCATGCTTTCTTCCGACCATATCTTACAGATAAGTTGGTGCATGCTCCTAACCAACTTATCCCCAGCTGCTTTAAAGAGCTCGGCCATCCGCTCCAACGGCTTTGTTAGACTTCAAGTTAGATATGGCAATCTTTACTTCGTCTAAGTCGGGAGGACGGGATTGTTGGCTTTCTTCGTCTATAATGAATGGATCATTTTGCCTTTGATTGCTTTCGTGAAAATAAGTTAGTTCCTTCCTTAACTTGATGTGTTCTTCCATTGAATAATTACTATTGTTCAATGGTTCTACACAAATCTAATAATTTTAATGGTCACTTAAGCAATTGATATATAAAAATATGAAATTAGCCTGATTCTTTAATTTTGTAGGAATTTATTTATTTGTTTATTTGTAAAATTTTGTATTCATTCATTTTCGTATTTTTATATTTGTTTTTTTCTTTAATACGCTAAGGAAGTTATTGCAATCGGTCCGATTTATTGAAATTTCCGATCATTTGAAATTTCTGGGTATTTCCGGATTCTTAAAAGAATTTAAATTGAAAGTGTTTAAAGAGTTATTTCGTGTGTCGGTATGTTTGGGATACCTTCTCTCACAAGAACCAGTTCAGATAAAGATTTCAAATAAATTTTGTCTTACAGACAATAATATCCACAAATGTAGAACGGACTTTCGAAAAAATGGAAATGGTAATTTTTTTACTATAGCAAGTAAAAAAATCAACTAATGTTTTTTTTTATAAATAAAGGGTGTCCCAAAATTAACGCAAGATTTGAATTTGCCGCCATTTGTGCAGCGAAGTGTTGGCAACCCTGAAAAAAAGCAATTTGACAGCTAACAGTATAAGGTTATTAAAAATGGAGCGTTACACGATAGAACAACGTGTCTTCATTATTAAAGAATATTTCAAAAATAGTGAAAGCTTGGCGGCTGCAGTTCGAAAATTTCATAACAAATATGGTCGGAACAGTGTTCAACAAATGGACCCTGATTTTCGAGCAAAATCATCCTAAGCGATGAAGCACATTTTCATCTTGATGGCTTTGTCAATCACCAAAATTGCCGCATTTGGGGTTCGGAGAACCCACATGTGGTTGTCAAAAAACAAATGCATCCACAACGCGTGACTGTATGGTGTGGATTTTGGGCTGGAGGCATAATTGGGCCATATTTTTTTTGAAAATGATGCTGGTCAAGCAGTGACTGTTAATGGTGCTCGATATAGCGACATGATTACACAGTTCTTTCAGCCAAAATTGGATGATATTGATGTGTCCAATATGTGGTTTCAACAAGACGGTGCCACATGTCATACAGCCCGTGAAACAATTCAATTACTGCATGAGACATTTCCAGGTAGTGTACTCTCTCGTTTCGGTGAACAAAATTGGCCTCCTAGATCGTGTAATTTAACACCATTAGACTTCTTTTTATGGGGTTATTGAAATCACAAGTCTATGTCAACAAGCCCACAACCACCCGTGCATTAAGGGAGGAGATTCAACGCTGCATCAACGAAATTCAGCCACATTTATGCAGAATGGTCATGGAAAATTTCAACAAAAGAGTGCGCATGTGCGTGCAAAGCCATATGTCCGATGTGTTATTCCATACATAACCCTATCCTATGTACTTTACGAGTCAATAAAAATATAACTATCAAAAGACTAAAAACGGCGTTTTCTATTTAATTCAAATCTTGCGTTGATTTTGGGACACCCTTTACAACAAAATTGAATATTTTGCGAACAAAAAATTATATTACCTCCGAAATTTATACATCGTAGGAAAGTGTTTTTATCATTTATTAAAATTTGTAGAACTTTTTAACTAACAGTTTTTGTATATACAAGATCATAAAAATTGATATTTCACTCGAATATCTCGAATGTAATGTATTGACTATAAAATTATTTCAATTCATTGTAAGAGGCGTTTTGAGTTTTTTATTAGTTTTTCAGATATTTTGTATTCCATACTAAACAGCAATTTTAAAAGTCATCTATTATTTTAATAAATATGGGCCGTGGATTAAAATATACTCTTTTTGCACTCGAAATAATGAAAAAAACTAATAAAAACTGAAAAAACCAAACGAAAACAAAAAGAGTACCATTTCTATTATTTTTTCGAACAACTTAATAATTATAATTGCACTTTGTTACATTAAAGCAATTAATTAAAATTGAATCTATCTGTGGAGAACGGAGAAAGCCCAATTCCATTTTTTTTAGTTCACTGTACATGTGGGAAAAAAACCACTTAACTTTTAGTGGTACCCATGGCATGATGTTTAGTGCGTTGGACTGTCATGCGAGAGGTCTTGGGTTCAATCACGGGTTTTTTCACGGGTACTGCCTCTTGCGAGGAATTGACAAATTCTTCAAGAGTAAATCTTGTCATTAAACAAGTTTTCTCAAATTAGCCGTTCGGATTCGGCATATAAATTGTTGGTCCCCTTTATCCCTGCAATTACTCGCACACGAGAATGGTTGAGAGTTGTAATTCACTAGGTCTTAGTTCTCTATACGGACTGTTGCGCCACCTAATTTTTTTTTTTTAATTTTAGTTATTAAAAACGTAAATCCAATTTGCATCTTGAGAACAAATAACGATATTAACTTCAAACTTTTTATTTCACAAAAAACTTTGTTATTATTATTTAATATAACTTTTAAGAATATCCAATTGACTGATGCATCGCGAAAGTAAGGTACCTATATGTATAATGTTGCCTTTTTAATAGATTTCTAGAAAAAGTTCATGTCAGAAACCTTAAATCGTTAAATGAAGATTTTGTTTTTACTTAGTTTTACTTAAACAAATATTTTTTTCATAATTCATTAAGAACTTCATCGTCATTTTAAAACTATCTTTTTAGTTGTGAAGAATCAATTTTAGTTCTAAGTTTATTCTAGTTCAATGAATGCATATCACTAAAAAGAAATCCTTCCTTATACTTTTTTAATGCTGTTTGTTAAACGATACCATTGAACGCTTTTGAGCTTAAATCAAAATTATTTGTTATCAAAAATCTTTAATAAAATTATATAACTAAAAACCAAGAACAAAATGTTAAGGGTTTCCTTCAGTTAAAATTACCTCACCTTCTATATCTTCATGCGAATGCAATCTGTTATGACTTCTATTCACATATTGCACTAATAAAATTAACTTTGAGACTGAGACTTTAAATCAGACTAGATTTAAAAGGAATGAGAGACATTATAACTTCATTTCACAAAGGGAATATAGTGAAAATATTGATTGAACGAAGGTCAAAATAGGCTTATAATATAAGGCACTCTGACTCGTTAATTTCTGTGCATAACTTACAAATTATTTATCTCCTCCTATCCTAAAAATCTTACATAATATAAAAGTTAACTCCATTGTTTAAATACAAAAAAATAATCGTTTAAAAAATCGATAAAATTGCTTAAGAAGCCATCAAAGACATAAACTTTGACCGACATCAACTTCGACACCCAAAAATATTGTTTATTTATTCAAACAGCAGCCAAATAAAGAATCCATCGGTACTCATTCAAACCTTTGGATGGCGCCAGAGCCAGACCAAAATTCAACAAAATACTTAATGTACATACCCTCAAGCTTAAACCACATATTTCCAGCCCCTAAAATTTTAGAAGGAAATCGATTGAAACAAATCGAAAACATAAATTTTTCATTTTCGGCTTCCAATTAAAGTTTCTTTTTTTAACCTTTGAACAACTCTTGTGCATAATAACATCCCCGCATCATCATATCATTAGACAGTGGAATAAGCAGAGTGACAAAGTTGGTATAAAATGAAAAAAAAACAAAAGCAGATGCAACGGAAAACACTGTTGTAGTTAAAAATATGCAACGAAGAAAGAAAGAAGTCCAGTTTTACGGTCGTTAGATTAACTAGGGTAAGTTCGCTTTAACTTTCAAAAGATAAATTCTAAGCTTTTAAATCAAGAATTCATGCAGAAAGACCTCTAAACTGTTTTATTTAAATATAAAAGATGGACCGCCACGGGATAAGATATTACCACTAACAATTTCTCGCACGGCATCTTAATTTTACATAAGCATAGGTGAGTTAATAAACTCTACTTGGTATTAACCGCTCTGTCCTGAGTCCATGACAGTGTCTGTTGAAAAATACTTTCTCATATCTCCTAAAACATCATCCTTAATAAGTTTGAGAATTTATTTTTAAAACAACATTGTTTCTTGGTGCTAGGATCAGTATAAGGTCAATATAAGAAACATCAGGCAGCAATTAATGATATCCTACTTTACTTAATAGTGTTCTTAAAAAAAAATATATATTTTATTTCTAATTATAGGTGTTAACGACGGATCTACTCGAATGACTTGTAAATGAGACTTTTTCCAGCGGTAAAAAGTAGTTTAAAGCATTCATAAACCTTGTCATTACCTCCACAAAAATCAGGTTATAATATTGCTCCGTTGTGACGTGAAGGACGGACAAACAAACTGACTTTCCTATTTATTATATTATTATTAATATATCAAAGCTTAAAGTTAAATTAGGTGGTGAAACAGTCCGTAGAGTACCGGGACCTAGTGACTTACAGCTGTAAATCATTGTTGTGTGCGAAACATTTCAGAGATGGAGGGGACCTATAGTTTTTATGCCGCATCCAAATGACTTATTTAAGAAAGCATTTTTCATTACAAGAATTATTCTTGGAGGATTTGTCACTTCCCCCGTGAAAAAACTTTAGGTGGCACGAGCAGGTAACATTAAACTTTAACCTTTCAAATTATAGCCTAAGGTCTAAAATGGCAGTGATTCCTTATAAAAATCCTTATTCTCACTTGAGACAAACCTCGCTGAAAGAGCTTTTCGGAGAGCGTGTGGACGAAACCTTCTTAAAACCTTGGAAAGATCGATTGCAATTTACATCAGACATAACTTAAAGCCATGTCTCATTTCCACAGCTCAACATGCTTACTCTAAGGGAAAATCAGTAGAATCAGCACTTCATTCTCTGGTACGTATTATTGAATATTCCCTCGAATACAAAGAATATAACTTAGTAGCGTTCTAAGATATTGAAGGAGCTTTCAACAACGTCAGTTGCCAGGCGATCACAACAGCAATGGATAAGCTGAAATTAGAGAAATCACTCATAGATCTTATAAGTTTCATGCTCAAAAGCAGGACAATAACTTCTAGCATGAGAAGATTTACTATCACCAGATCGGTGAATCGAGGCACCCCCCAAGGTGGGGTCCTTTCGCCTCTTTTATGGAACATGTTATAAACGACCTGCTTACATCAGTTTTCAGGGTGATTGCCAATGCTGACGACGTTGCAATATCCGTATCTGGGAAGCACCCCCAAGTTCTCTCGGAACTCCTACAAAATGCCTTAAATAGGCTAACAAAATGGGCTTGAACGTCAATCCACATAAAACAGAATTAATACTCTTTTCGAGAAGATATAAAATTGCTCAGATTAGCCCACCCAAGATTAAAGGAATACCATTAAGCTTTTCCGACCAAGCTAAATATTTAGGCCTCATTTTAGACAAAAAACTAAATTGGAAGGTAAATATTGATGAAAGAGTAAAAAAGGGTACTGTAGCGCTTTTAACTTGTAAAAGAGCCATAGGATCAAAATGGGGCTTCTCCCCAAAAATAACCCACTGGCTATACACTTCGGTAATCAGACCGATACTCATTTATGGAGCAAGATGGTAAATCTAAATAAGCTCATCAAAGTCCAGCGGTCAGTAGGTATGTGCATCGCAGGAGCACTTCGCTCAACATCAACCGCAGCACTCGAAGTGCTTTTAAAACTAACACCTCTGGACATCTTCTCCAAAATGGTGGCAGCCAACTCATGTGTGAGGCTTAGAGCCACCTCTCAATGGAAAAGTAACAATACTGGACATACTACTATTCTACACAGTTTCAGATCTATCCCAGATCCGGCAGACGCCTTATAAAGCCATGCTTTGTATATCTTTTATTATGAAATATTGTACTTATAAGAAAATTGAAAAAATAAAGAACTTATCTATCTATCTATCTATCTATCTATCTATCTATCTATCCCAGATCGCTTAGACTATACCACCTCAAAAATGGTATTCGGTAAAAGCTTCCATGTGTCCATCCCTTCAAGATCATCGTGGGAAGAAAAGAGACCCCTGGAAGACGATGCGGTACACTTCTATACAGACAGTTCAAAGACAGATCACGAAGTTGGAAGTGGTATCAATTCGGAACAACTGAATCTCAGTGTATCATACAGACTTCCCAATCAATGTAGTGTATACCAGGCAGAAGTAATGGCGATTAAAGAAGTACTATACTGGCTCAAAGAAAACGTTATGCAAGGATATACGAATCTTCTGGACAGCCAAGCCGCTCTTAAATCTCTCCCATCTGTCTCCACAAACTCTCAAATAGTCAACGATTGTCGATCATCTCTGAATGAGATGACGGAACAGTTTAATATGGACCTCATTTGGGTACCGGGCCACAGAGACATTCATTGAATTTGCAAAGCCCATGAGCTCGCCAAAAACGGAACACTTCTGTCTAATGTTGGACAAAAACATAACATAGGAACACCACTTGCTACATGCAAATATCTTCTCAAACAATATGCTCTAGAATCAACAAATGGTAGATGGTCACAGAGTACCACCTGCCTAGCAACCAAGCAAATATGGCCAAGTATTGACTTAAAACGGTCAAAAGGCTTGATATCCCTGAGCAGAGAAAGTATAAGCTCTACAATTGGAGTAATAACAGGACACTGCCTAATAGGAAGACATGCTCTGAGGCTAGGGGTCTACATTTTTGTAGAAGCTGCATGGATAAGGAGGAAGAGGAAACACCAACACCTTCTATGTACATGTTCAGCACTCTCCATTAGAAGGAATAACTTTCTCGGTAATCCCTTCTTCGATAATACCAGTGAACTGGCAACGATTGACACAAAACGTTTGTCTAACTTTATTAAAAGTACGAAATGGTATCACAATGGACCCTTGAGGTCTCCGTGTGTCAATCACATCTGGACAGCCACTCCAACCTAACCTAACCTGTGGACGAAAAGAAGTGGTAGATTTAAGGGGTGACTACTAGACTCTAAAGAATAAGGGGGTGGGTTAGCACCTCCCAGTTAAGTGTCTTCAAGAAGTGTTGGATCATTTTGACTAATGCAATGATGCATTGGGTTGGCTTTTGTTGATTTTGTTGATAGTCTCTTCAATGTTTTGGGATACCAGTGGTAGCTGACTGTTTCACCAAATTATTTGTTTCGTAAGTCGAAATTGCAGTTAATTCTGATAAAACTCTGTCGTCTTAGGATTGCACAATCATTCGAAGAGATTTCACAACCGATTTCTTCAAGTTGAAGCAAAGCTTCCCGTATGCTGTTTTTCTAGCACAAAAATGGACAGAATTACTCAAAGAAAAGTGTACTCTTTGTTAGAAAATTGCTGACAATGTGCACTGATGGATTTTGACAGACGTCGAACTCATACAAAAAAGAAACAGTTTGCTACGCCATTTATTTTTTGAACAAAAAGCTGATTAAGGCTTTTAACAAATTGTGTTTTTATTAAAAAAAAAATGGGTTTTGTTCCCAAATTTTGTAAGCATAGTTACATTTTTTTTATTTCACGTTTTAAGATATACCTGCCCACTGTTATCTATCGCTTCATCAATACTTAAATGGCCAACAAATCTAAACAAACTTCCATAAGCCCCACCGCCTTCGCCAACACCCCCTACTGATGATAATAATTTATCGAATCGTAAATAAAATTCGTCGATGAGGTGCAGAAGGAGGACGTGACTCTGGTCTTGGTCTTTTGGCTTTTGCCTTTAAAAGTTATTTGCTTGTGCACTATCCTCTATCTGCTCTGCCCCAGCTCCAGCTCCTCTTGACACCGCTCTACCGCCTCCTAATATAGCTTTGCATCGATTGTTTTTGAATGTTTAGAATAAATTCCGAACACGATTGAGGAATTAATTATTTTTCGGCCACAGGCAAATAAGTGTGACGTGGCGGGGAGTCATTAGACAGGTGTTTACGTGGCCCGCTTTTGGTTTTAATTTCTCGATTGTTGAGGGCGCTTATGATGGGATTGGACACGAGAAGTCGCGGAGTTGCGCGGTTGTCCGTGGCGTCGCACAAAATGCGTGTGTTGAGTGCTCTATGTTTAGGTTCACATAAGGGAACTATGTGCTCTTTCAGTGCTTTTATTTATTTTTTGGAGACTTTAACAACAACACAAATCATCCACACCCGCAACCATTCTGTAGTGCAAGATTAATTCACTCAAAGAGAATGATTATGATCAAAGCGGTTTCATGGCGCACGTTTTGTTTTTCGGGACTGCGCCTCATTGTGATGAGATCTCAATTTTCAACTTGAAAAAGATTGAGGAAGGCTTCAGGCTGTTTTGATATTGTTGTCTCCTGATCCTGTTGGTGATGATGTTTTACCAAGTTACATGCCGACCGCTGGCCATGGCGCTGTTCGAACCAGATGATCAAAATCATCATTTTTCTTCAGGTTTGTGAGTGCACCAGTTTAATAGGGCCGCAAGACTTATATTATTTATAGGTATTTCCTAATCGATACGCGATGCAAATTTTCAATCAGCGATCTTAAGAGAAACTTCAAAAGCAAAATGCCGCCAGCATCTTTTGATGCTTTTTAGCAATCTCAGAATGGCTTAGCCGTGTTTTGATGGTGTAAAGGCAAATAGCTCACCATTAAGTGATTGTGGTCGGAGCTCGTCATTAACCACACGAGCGACCCACGACGACGGTAGTGTAGTGTCGGGCGGCAATAAGCGGAAGAGTTATTACATGCTTTTGAGTAAACGAGCCGCTTAAGAGCTGTCGGGGTTATGGAATATTTCAATTTGGCTGACAGGCGCGCGAGTGGGCTAAGAATTAAGCAACTCATCATAGGAATATAATAATCGGGGCATTATGTTTTCTTTTTAGTGATTCGTCTCACGCGATTTTTATTTAAGGTAGGTACAAAATAAATCACAAATTAAAACCTGTTCATTGCTCATTTTTTTTTCAATCCAAATTGACACATCAAAAGGTTTTAGGCTTATTCTCTAACTTTAATATCAAGAGGTTGTTAATTCTTAAATAAACAAAAGTCTAAGACCTTCATAAATGCTTCGTATTACATTTTTAGTATGATTATTCCAGATGAAACTTAATGGAAGTGATAGCTACTGTATTAAATAGCGCTAACAACATTATTTTTAAACAAGCTGTAAAAAGAGGTCGCAACAAAGATCCTTGAGGTCTTTTTTTTCATCCCAGAAAGTTCAACAAGATCTTTGAGGAATGCCCTTCCGAAGTCCAAGACATTCACAAAGAGAGTTAATCACAGTTTCCGCTTAATGTTGGTCTTTACAACTACGGCTACGTTGGCGCTACTGTCCGGGGCGGACCTATGCCTCAACAAACATGCGTTTCAAGCCAGCTCGGTCCCTGGCTATGTCCAGTTTCGCAGGCCATGTTCTCCCACCTGAGTCGTGGTCTTCCTCTTCTGCGCCGTCTCTTTTGGATTGGATTCGAGGACCTTCCGGGGGGAGCGTTGATGTCCATTCTACATGACTCATACCCGTCTAAGTCGTTAAGTTATTCTGTTAAGTAGGCCAGTGTCGCTGTATAGCCCGTAAAGTTCATAGTTATGTCTTTTCCTCCCTTCTCCATCTATCCCTACGGGACCAAAAATCACTCGAAGAATTTTTATCTCGAAGCATCCTAAGACGCTCTCATCTTTCTTTGACAGGGTCCAGGCCCAATCGCCATAAAAGAGAACCGGGATTATGAGTGTCTTATAGAAGGTGATTTTAGATGCTCGAGAGAGGATTCAATGGCCTTCTAGGTCCGAAGAAGCAGCGATTTGCATTTTGATTTTGAACAAACGGATAAGTTTGACAGGGATGCCAAAACTAGACATTGCTCTGTAGAGCTCTCCCCTATGGATGCTGTCGTACGTGGCTTTAAATGGTGGGTATCGATTTGAAGTTCCTGGATTTTTTCCAAGATCTGCCTTAATGTAAATATTTGGTCGATAGTTGACTTCCCTGGTCAAAAGCCACACTGATAAGGACCAATCAGGTTATTGACGAACGGCTTTAGTCGTGCACATAATTCGGCAGAAAGGATCTTATATGCAATGTTCAGTAGACTGATGCCTTTGTAGTGACATCCCTCTATCTCCTCGATTTCGCGCTTCTCATGTTCAATTTTTTCTATCTAAGAAGCCGGTGTTCCTCTCTCCTCTCCTGCTCGTAGAGCTCGCGAGCAGCTTTAGTCCTTCTGTGCAGCGCCGTTTTGTATGCCTGTTGCTTAGCTGCGTGCGCTTGGCGGCATTTGTCGTTGCTGTGGTGGCAGTGTGAAACCTAGCACTTCGGAATCGGCATCACTGACGGCTGCAAGGCAATGGTGCCACTGGTTTTTAATGCTTAATGCAAACAAAATAGGACTTCTTAAGACATTATTAGAGACTCGATCGGTCCCGTCTACCGTCGAATCTTCTCACAGTACTTCCTTGTTTTGGCTTGGATCGGAATATCCGTAGCTGTTCCTTGGCAAGAACGGGGTAGTGGTCCGAGTCAATGTTCGGACATTCTGTATAATGGAGCAGTGTCGTGCGCCGATCGCAATGTGGTCAATCTGGAGATTTCCATGTCCCCTTGTGGATATCAAAATGTTTGAACTGCGTACTAGCTACCAAAAGTCTCACCCCGCAGCGAAATCGATCAGCCTGAATCCGTTGTCGGAAATGGTGACGTGCAAGCTGTATCTTCTGATTGTACCACAAAAGATGTCTTCTCTTCCTTGTCGTTAAAATCTCCTAAGACAATTGTAATGTCATAACCAGGGCACTGCTCTTCATACGTCTTGTCCAAGAGCTCGAAGAATATGCCTTTGGTTTCTTCTATATGGGGGCATGCGCACATATTAGGCTCATGATGACGAATTTAGCCTTGATGCGGATTGTAGTGATTCGCTCGCTCCCAATGTTAAAACTCACGACTTTTTGCCTGATTCTAGTTTCAACAACAAATCCACACCCATATAGACGCTGTCTTTGTTCTCGGTGGCAGTCCATCTCACTTCTTGGATGGCAGTAATATCTGCCTTGCAGCATTTTAGGGCTTCTGCTAATTTATGGCTCCATGTGGTCTTTTAAGGGACTTGATATTCCACGTACAGATCCGAAGTTCGTAGTCCTTATTTGTTTTGCTTGGATTGTCGACAGTAGATCCGTCCGTATCCAAGGCTTGTTAGTGCTTCGCAACTCAGATATTTTTACGTGGTCAGGAAACTACCTCGACGGAACAGCCCCCGACCTGGAGGACCAGACCCTTAGTATAACTCCAAGGACAGGGAACCGGATAAACAGCTCCTTCTAGCCCTGGGCTATAAAAATGTTGTAGAAGCCCTACATCACTAAGTAGTTCAACCTTACTGGAACTATAGACGCCACCGTTGATTCCATCACGATAATTCTCTCTCCTCTAACCCCTTCCAACCATTCTCTCCTCTCTCCACTCACCCCCTCTCTCTTTTCCTCCCCCAACAACTTTCCACTGCGGTTAGAACCCCGTCTATAGCTGAGGTACTAGGCATTCGATGTTCACTGCGTGGAGGTGGGAGTTGATAAACAGAGGTTGGTTTTGAGAAAAGCCTGTGGACGCGTGTGTCCTATTTGAAAATTCTTAGGACATATTAAATCTTTTAAGGACCAAGAAAAAAAAGAATGAACAGACGCTTCACAAATAGATGGAAAAAATTCTAGATCCTCAAATAGATTTTAGAACATGACTAAAGTATAGAAAAAGTTGGGCAGAGCATATTTCAAGACTTCATTACTTCAGGAGATTCACTTGTGTTTCAAGCACTTATAATTTTGTTTTACAGACCCGTGCACTTTTAGAGCAAAATACAACTGTGTCACTTTCACTTTCACCTAATTGAAGAGATGACTAGAGATTCAGAGACTCAATGCAATCTGTTATGTTCAATCATAAACTTTGCAGACCATTATCACCAATTACATTTGCTTTTTTCCATGAGCTTAAAAAAGTTGGTTTTGTCAAACAGTCGTTATACATTTTGGAGTGATTGAAGGGAACAGCAATCGTATGAATTTGGGAGAAACCTTACCAGGTGCTAACACATGTGACTAATTGAGTTAATAGCAAAGCATTTTTCAATAAACACTTACTTTCCTTCACGAATCCTGTTTCGGATCCATTAAGGATCTCAGCCTGGGATATTGCTTGGTTCTATATTGTTTGCGGTCTCTAGAATTGACCGTCCGGGAGGCTTAAATTGATTATATTCAATCTTTCCTTACGATGAATATGCATCCTAAATTGTGCATTATTTGATGAGAACTGTAAGAAACGTCACAATGTTTTCATTTCATCATTCCTGATCCTATCCATCCTTTCCTTGAATCGATGTACGATGAATATCTGAATTGTACTTGTACCGCGAGAAGAAGGATAAAGTGTTCTTACATTCTGTTGTGTTGGTTGTGCATACTCCCAAATCGTGGTCCATTTTTGATCCGGATCTGGTTGCCTTTTAAAGTGGTCGTTTTCGGAAGCTTCACGCATCTTTGGCCGTGTTGTTAGACCAACTCTCAGTATAGGCCCATGGGTTTGGTGTTGCAATTTTGTTTCCTTTATCAAACAACCTCGCTTTTAAGTTAAGCAAGTCATGACATAATGCATAGACCAGTATGCAGTGGTTACCAATGTGGAGACACAGGGCAAGGCCCTTAGCTCCTACCACAATTAACCACCATAGAAAAAAATATCAATCACAAAACACTTATCTGCTTCAATTGCCTCAAAGGCCCGACAGGCTGCATTACGTTCGCAATCAGTTCTCGAACTTTAATTTTTAAACCCGCTTATAAACTTACAGTTTGTATTTTGGGATGAGGTCTATAGAGAACCCAATCCATAATTATTATGGATTTCTTTAAAGTCTTGCAAATGCATTTAAAAAATACAACTACAGTAAAGTCTAGGTCAAATAAAATCTGTAAGCTCAAACGACTTAAGCCATGGTTAACGAAATTAAAATAAACAAAAAGATTACAATGAGAAAAAATGTAAACGATATCCTCATAACCAAAAACTTAAACAAAAATACATTATACTCAATTAGAAAGTGATATAATAAACTTTAAAGTTTCAAAGGCAATATCAAAGAAGAGTGGAAAGTTGTTAACAATATCCTAATAAGGCAAATTAACAAAGAAGATATACTGCAAATTGAAGTGGAAAATAAAATACTTTCAAACCCTGCTGAAATTGCAAATGCATTCAATAAATTTTTTGTATCCATTTCAACTGAATAAAAACCATGCTTCACGCAAAACAATTGTAGTTGTGATATGTTTTACAATCTGGCTTGTGAGGGTTTTCAATGTAATAGTTTTGTTTTTGAACCTTGTTTGTCACATGAAGTTTTCAAATGTATGTGGGTGGTAACCCTGGCACAAAGGTAAAAACTATCACTGAGGAAGCCAAAAGTAGACACGAGAGAGACACTCCCGTGAGTTAAGCAACGACCGGCACTGTGCACTAACCGATTCAACAGATTTCTTTTCTTTTTTTTATTAATAATTGTTAATCATTTATTTTTTTTTTTTTCATTAAAATTGGATTATACCTATTAAAGGAATATCTTTTATTTGGTTTTCTGGGAAAAGTATTCTACATGGTGTCAGAAGTTCCCTCACCTACATATTATTTTTATATAATCAGCCTACACAGTGCCTGTAAACGATAAGCTAAATTTTTTTTGTCATTGTTTTTCTTCTTCATGCCGATCGGACGTGATTTAAAAAGTCTTACAGTAAAAGAATTACAAGCAATTTTGAGACAAAGCCGCTTATCGATCCGCTATAATAAAAAAACGGAATTAGTAGCGCGTGTTCGAAATCTTTTGGAACGGAGAACTAGACAAGACGAAGAAACGAGTGAAGAGCAAAGCGAGGTGGAGTTTGAAGGCGAAACAAACTCAACCACAAGCAAAGGACAAGACAATAGCGAAGATAGTAAAGTACTTTTTTTTCAAGAAAACGTCAAAGAATTACCTTCTAAGCACGAAAAGATGACTGAACAAAAACCTGAGGTCCATAATTCTTTTCAATTTAAAGACGTTGAAGAAGCTCTAGAAAAATATAGTTGTGAAAATGGAAAGAGCATCGAATCATGGATCTCCGACTTTGAGAGTGTGTCTTTGGTCTGCGCATGGGGAGACGTCCAAAAATTCTTGTACTGTAGGCGATTGTTATTCAGTGCGGCCAAACTTGCTTTGGAGTCAGAGAAGACGATCAGCAGTTGGAATGCTTTGAAGGAATTTTTGGTAAAAGAGTTCGGCAAACAGGAGCATTAAAATGTCCATAAATTACTCGAGAAGACAACAAAATCCGACAGCGAATCATTTCTAGAATACTTTTATAGAATGAAAAAGATAGCTTCTAGAGGAACTATTGACGAAGCTCATCTATTAGAGTATATCATAGCTGGCATACCAGACGACGTTTTAAGTAAAGGTATCCTTTATCACGCGAAGACCTTAGAGGAGCTTAAGGCAGAACTTAAGCCGTACGAGCGAATGAAAGCTGATCGAATCCGATCCAAAAACGCAACGGCGAATAAATCTGTTTACAAGAGTATCATCAGAAAAGAAGAAACAACTCAGCAGTCTCGATGTCATTATTGTGGGGCTCTTTCTCATAGTACTCAATCATGTCCTAACAAGGAGAAAGGCTGTCGTTGTTTCAAATGCAACAAGTTTGGGCACATTGCCAAAAATTGTTCAGAGAATAACGCAACAACAAGTGCTAAAGTCAACAGGTTGTTAGTTCCAGATATAACTACTCCGATCAAGGTCAAAGGACAGGAATTCCATGCACTTATCGATACAGGAAGCGATCTAACTCTTGCCAGAGAGAGTCTAAGACAAAAGTTGAGTTTCGATAACATGCAGTATCCAGGAGTTGACACCATTGCATTTGGAAGCCAGCCGGCTAAAACTTTAGGTGCTTCCAAAATCAATATTGAGATCTCAGGCGAGTATTATGATTTGATATGTCATTTTGTACCAGATAATTGGTTGTCTTATGAGTTTTTACTAGGTAAAGATATACTCCCAAAAATATGTTTAGTCATCGAAGATGGGCAACCTGTTATTTATAAAAAGCAAGCCGATTCTGATAATCCGATGTTTCGAATTAACCTAATTTCCACTTGCGAATCACAGCTGTCAGACGCACTTCAAAGCATCCCAGAGCCAGAACTCAGAAGTCAAGTCGAAAATACAATTGCAAAGTACTCTCCAAAGCGACCCGAAAGAACAAGTGTGCAAATGAAAATAATCCTGGATGAGGAAACACCAATTTACCAGAGAGCACGGCGGTTAGCTCCCCTTGAGAAAGAAGTCGTAGACAAGCAAATTTCCGAGTGGATGAAAGACGGGATCATTCGCAACAGTAACTCCGACTTCGCTGGTCCCATTGTATAAGCACGCAAAAAAGATGGTTCGCGGCGACTGTGTGTTGATTTTCGACAACTTAATCGGCATGTTTTGAAAGATCGTTACCCTTTACCAATTATAGAGGAGGTGCTGGAGCAATTATACAATGCGAAAGTTTTTTCTATTCTGGACTTGAAGAATGGGTTCTTGCACGTCGACATAGAAGAAAGCAGCAAGAAATACACGGCCTTTGTGACACCTGACGGCCATTTTGAATTTAATAAGGTCCCTTTTGGTTTGTGCAATTCTCCTGCTGTGTTCCAGAGGTATGTGAACGTCGTTCTTCAAGATCTGAAACGCCGAGGAGTAGTTTTGGCCTACATTGACGATTTGATTATCCCTGCCAGATCCAAAGAAGAAGGCATACAAAAATTAAAAGAAGTTTTGAAGGTATCTGAAGAAAATGGTCTTATAATTAACTGGGGTAAATGTGCCTTTCTCCAAACGGAAGTAAAATTCCTTGGCCATATTATCAGGAACGGCAGCATAAGACCATCGGAAGAGAAAACATTTGCTGTTAAGCATTTTCCTGTGCTGAAAAACATCAAGTCAGTCATGCAGTTTCTCGGGCTCACGGGATACTTCAGAAAATTTATCCCAGGGTACGCTACAATCGCAAAGCCATTAACCGACCTAACAAAACAAGATGCCACGTTTATATGGGGACCCTCCGAAGAAAATGCCTACAAAAAATTGAAGGAGTTGCTTTGCCAAGAGCCGGTGTTAAAACTTTTCAATCCTGATTTACAAAGTCAGCTGCATACCGACGCCTCTAAGGAAGGACTCGGGGCTGTACTCGTCCAAAAACACGATGACGGTCAGTACCATCCAGTCTTTTTTTTAAGCTTTAAAACAACTGACTCGGAGAAAAAATTTACAAGCTATGAACTAGAGGTTCTCGCGATAGTCAAAGCTCTTAAACGATTGAGAATCTACTTGCTGGGCTTAAGATTTGATATTTTCACCGACTGCAAAGCGTTTAAAGACACTATGGCGAAAAGGAATCTAAATAGTCGCATTGCAAATTGGGCACTTCAGTTAGAGGAGTTTTATTGCCAAGTTCATCACCGATCCGGGACAGCTATGCGCCACGTCGACGCCCTAAGCCGTCATCCATCAAGTATTTTCGCAATAGAGGACGGGTCTGTGAAAGCAGTCAAGAATGCTCAACTGAAGGATGAATTTTGCCGTGCTATTAAAGAAATCCTTGCCAAGTTTGGTACCTACGAAGACTATCATCTTAGGAATGATGTGCTGTATAAATTCGTGGATGGTGTTTACGTTTTGGTAGTTCCAAAGAGTCTGCAGAAGCAAATCATTCAAATGTTTCACGAAAGGGGACATTTTGGTCTCGGTAAGGTTTCTAAACTTATTAAAAATGATTTTTTTATTCCACAGGTGGACCGCAAGATTGCTGAAGTCATCAGTAATTGCATCCCCTGTATACTCGCTGCCAAAAAGAATGGTAAGAAGGAGTCGTTTCTTCATCCCATTGCCAAGATGGACCAGCCATTACACACTTTTCATCTTGATCATCTCGGGCCCCTTCCATCCACAGCAAAAAATTATCGTTACATCTTGGTCATCGTTGATGCCTTCTGCAAATTTATGTGGATCTATCCAGTCAAAAGCACGACGGCCAGCGAAGTAATCAACCGTTTGAACTTACTCTCACAAGTTTTTGGTCACCCTCGGCGAATTGTTTCTGACAAAGGAGCCGCATTTACGTCTAACGACTTTGAAGCATATTGCTCGGAGAAAAATATCGAGCATCATCTAGTGACAACTGGTGTCCCGAGAGGCAATGGACAAGCAGAAAGGATGAACAAAACCATCATCCAAGTATTAACGCGGCTTTCCATTGAAAACCCACTGAAATGGTACCAGTTCATTCCCAAGGTAGGTACAGTGCGTTATAAATTCAACCGTTTCACGAAGCACGGGTAGAACTCCTTTCGAGCTGATGTTTGGCGTAAAAATGGCTTCGGATGACGACGTAAATTTAAGACAGCTTCTTGAAGATGAGATCATGGATGCGTTCGAGGAGGACCGTCAGCAGTTAAGAGAGGAAGCGAAAATACAAATACACAAAATACAAGAAGAAAACAAAAAAACATACAATCAAAAACGAAAAACAGCACCTTCATATGATTTAGGCGAGCTAGTTGCAATTCAAAAGACGCAGTTTGAGACAGGACAAAAGCTCTTTCCTAAGTATCTTGGGCCCTATGAAATAATTAAGGTCGGTCGTAGCGATCGCTACGTGGTCAAAAAAGTCGGAGAACATGAGGGACCCAACCAAACTTCGACGGCAGCAGATTACATGAAACGATGGCGAACGTTTGATTCCGATTCTGAGGAAGATGATGATCAATACACTGTAGATGTTTTTCCTTCGACTGGGGCAGTCGAATTTCAGGATGGCCGTGTGGGTGGTAACCCTGGCACAAAGGTAAAAACTATCACTGAGGAAGCCAAAAGTAGACACGAGAGAGACACTCCGTTGAGTTAAGCAACGACCGGCACTGTGCACTAACCGATTCAACAGATTTCTTTTCTTTTTTTTATTAATAATTGTTAATCATTTATTTTTTTTTCATTAAAATTGGATTATACCTATTAAAGGAATATCTTTTATTTGGTTTTCTGGGAATAGTATTCTACATGTACAATGTCACTTGATCACAAACACTCAAGTACCTCCGATGGTATAATCAATAATCTTTTAATAAAGATTGCCCCGCTTTTAATATTGCCGACATTTTAGCCTACTTGTTTAACAAGAGTATTACTTGTGGTATTTTTCCAAAATCTTTAAAAGTTGCGGAAGTTAAACCATTGTTTAAGAAAGGCAGCAGAAAATGTTTAAGCCCATATAGACCCATTTCCATACTTCCTACTTTCTCCAAGGTGTTGAAAGTCAAGGTTTTGTAAGTCAATTTGGATTTCGGGAAGGTCGCTCAACAGAAGGTGCAACTGTTGCAATTTAATTTTGCCTAATATTTAGTAAAGAAAAAAGAAATTAAAATTAAACAAATCACCCGCGCGAAATATTCAATTGCACGAAGTAAAGTAAATTATGCCGAAAGCCGAACTGTCAAATAGCGGCGAATAAGCGACGAGGCAAAATTGCAACCAGCAGCAAAATTAAGTGCTGCCACCACGACGAGCTCAGTGAGGGGTGGGCTCAGCAACTAATGATTAATCGATTGATTAAATTGCATGAAGATGTGATATCACGTTGATATCAAAATTATTACTTGAATTGGTAATTGCCACAGGGGCGGTCTTACGTTTCGTAAGAAAAAGGGGCGCCAGCAATTTTTTTTGTTCCTGAAATAAAAAAAAGGAAATTGCAAAACAAGAAGAGAAAAGCACCAACGAAAAGTACAACAAAAAAAAAAAAACAAAATGGATATCTTTTAGGATAACTTTATTTATTAGGATATGCCTGAGAAACCTTGCAAAAGCAGGATAAAAACTCGAGATTTTTTCAAAATTAACGATAGGTTTTATGGACTATGGACCGTTAAGGTCTTAATTCCCACAAACAAAATTGGGGTAAAAGAATTAAAACAAGTTAACCGAAAATAAAAAAAATTGTACTTACTTTCTCCTGCAGAGCCCCAAATAGGTATTTTTCCTTTCCTTCTTTTTTTTCTTGTTCACTTTTTTTTTATAAAAAAAATGACACTACTAACTTCGCTATTTTCAATTTTCACTCGGTCTCGGTACGAAAATTATCTTTATTTTTTTTTTCTTTATCTTCACGCTTTCAATGCTCGAAAAGAATTGACGGTCAGATTCCAAGATCTGTCCTATCTCTTCTTTTCTATCTCCCGCCATTTTAGCTTTCAGCCAATATGTAGTGGCGGATTTCAATCACTTCATCAACAGCCAATCAGAGATCTGCTTGTTGATCTCAACTTGTGATGAAATTCTCGCGATCCCGCTTACTCGCTCTTCTCTCACAGCCAAATGCAAGTCATACTGGAATTCGCCGTCCGCTGGATTCACTTCCAGGTAACGTCGATTCCAGGAGCTGCATTAAGCCACCACCACTTTCTACTTCGATATCGAACAAAGACCGAGAAATTTAAAATTGAGAAAAACCTTTAAAGTAATCAACTAAACTTTAACTTTGACTTAATGACCGCTCCAAAGGAAAGGAAAAATAGCTATATGCTTTAGGATCTACCACCGTGTTAAGTTGCTCGAAACTTAACCGCCCATAAGTCCATAAAACTTGTCTCCCGTATTACATTCTTTTCAAAATAAATACAATTAACGTTAAACCAAACAAATTAACAATATAAACAAAAGAATTTAACCAAAAGAATTACAAAATTTACAATTTTTAAACTTTATGTTGAGCCGTGGGCCATTCTCCAGTTGGAGTAACTTCCCGCGTTTGTTTCGGCTTAAAGTTCACCTCCCCAGACCGTCCATCTGGTTTGGTTTCACTTACATGGAAACCATTTCTCTTTGGTAATCTGAAACGAAACTTGGTTCTTTTTTCCTCATGAAAATGACAGAGAGAACCATGGTCAGAAGGACTATGACCATCCCGCTCTCTCTCATCCTCGTGTAGAAGGAATATACAATTGTCAAATCGAACATTGTAAACAAAACACAAGTGAGCAAGTGGATGCAAAATGCATCATTTTTTTTATTAAAATTAAATGTGGAAGGAACTTGTTGCGTTCATTTATAACACTTGAACCTCTTGTTTTGTCTTTAAGGCATATAATAAGAATCTTTTAAAGTTCCAGCCACTAACAAAACCCACTACTCGAATTTTTTCAATGCCATAGCACCCAAACTTTTGAATAAATTGCCTCACAATATTCGAATTTTAAACGCACGTAACCTCTATTTGAAAAAAGTCAAAATATGGCTCTTTACAATGGATAGCTCGGAAATCAAAAATTTATTGATAAATGTAGTTTAATAAACTTTGAATTTTCTCAATATTCTTTATGTTTTTAAATTTTTTATAAATATTTCTTCTCTAATAAATTAACATTATTTATTGCGTTTGGCATCTTAGGGTTTTCAGAATTTGTTAATTTTGTTCATATACAAATTATTCTTTAACTAAAACGTCACCCACTCGTAATACATATTTAAGTTTCTTTTATTGAATGGTCATTCGTCACTAGCCTTAAATGGTTACAGTATAACTTTTTTTATCTTTTTCCTTTTATTAAAATACACTTTAGAGTATACCATTTAAAATTATTATAAAAATAAAAAAATGATAATAAAAAAAATACTGTAACGTGATACCAAAAAAAAAAGAAAAAAAAGTTTATATATATAATAATCGTCTAGTATTTACTTGTCAAATGTCGGCTGACAGCTTCAAAAGTAACAGCTGCCCAAGTAGTAGGCTATTCAAAATGAAATGAAAAATCTCTACAGACTATTCTAGTTAAAGAATGATGAAATTTTATTAAAGAAATTATAGGAATAAGTTAAAGTTTTTCTTCACAATCTCATCATAACTTGTGGATACACAAGAAAAAACACCCTTTTTTATACACATAACATATCATATCCAAACCAGGATATCCTTTTGAAAACTCACACTGCATTTACAATATTCTGGTATATCTGCTGATATATTCGGAAAGAAGCTAAATAAAAGCTTCACCGCACAGAAATTGAAATTCTGTCACTCATCGCACATAAATCCAGGACGAGGACGAGGCCGTATTCAAGTGGACCATCCCATTTTGGCGTTATGCCATCGCCATCACCATCACCTTCGTCGTCCTCGTCGTCATCATCATCATCAGATTACCGCACATTCAATCTCCCATTGGATTTGAATTTCTCGTCGTAGTCGTAGTCGTCGTCGTACTTTTGCAGCATTCGTCCATCCCTACCTACATTTACATATCCTGTGAGATTTGTATCTTGTCGACACAAATGAATTGTAAAATGACTCAGGATTTGCGTTTGTACCATGCCACATGGTTGACTGGCGATTTGATGATGGTCTAAAAGAACCGCCAGCAGTGTCATCAGAAAATGAAAAGCTATGATGAAAGTTTTCTTTTTTTTATTCTGTTGTTCGATTCTTTTTGGTCTTGTAAGGCAGATAGTATTTATCCCTACGGAAGTGTCCGCCCACAAAACCGGAGATACATTTTTAATTTCCGTTCCTTATAAAGCTACTACACTGTCTACATATAGGTGGTGGAAAAGATATACGATAAACGAGAACATTCAAGGACTTTTTGGCGCTAAGCCAATACTTTAATATTTTGAATGTATTCAGTCAATCAAAAGTTATCGGATATTTGTTTGGTCGTCTTTTGTATTTTCAAAATGTAGTGACATGGAAAACAAGACTTAATCAGATAATACATGGATTGGAAATGGATTGAAATGTATAACCCAATTATTTGCTGATTCTATTTTGAATTTATCCAAGATTGATACAAAATGATTAAGATAAGTCATAAGATTTTGACAAGGGCTTAAAAGTAGAAGTATGTATTAATCTGAAGGTCATTTCAGTGTGTCAATATTAACTTTAGTTAAAATAACATTTATAGATTTAATTTGTTTATCATTAATAAAATATTTTAAGTAAGTAATGGGATAAAATGTTTATCAAATAAGCATACCTTGCTCTTTCTAGAGCGTTTTGCATAACACTTCCCAGGGCATCTTGAATCAACACCCGTATTTCAACGCGATACCATGTTGTTGTAATAAAAAGCTGCAGTGTAGCAACATAAGGACTTTCGATGAAAGGATTCATAGAAGTTTTGGACTCTCACTAAAAAAAAATAAATGGCAACAAAAATTCAAAGAACAATTCTTTATCAAATGTGAACATTCTAAAACATCATTTTAGTAACCTATTGAGTTCTTCGATAGAGGACCAATGTTAGTCATAAATACGCCCGCCCATGTTTGTGGAGCAATTTTTTAAACAGAGGTATACAACTAGAGGAGCTGGAAATAGTATTGGACTCAATTAAGGATGGTAAAGCTGCTGAGACGAAAAACATTCCTGTAGATTTTTTAAATATAACTTACCTGGGCTTAAGGAAAATTTGGAAGAAGCGTTAAATACTATCTTTAATTTCGGTATTCGTCCAGGGTAGCCCAACTGATCCCAAACACTATCGAGTAATATCATTTTTAAATGCTTCGCTAAGAATAGATGTCTCACTCCTATGAATAAGACGCTCACCAACTGGGTTAAAAACAGCCCAATACTCAATGAGTTCCAAGCTGGCTTTCACAGAGGTTACTCTACAGTAGACAACATTTTCGTATTAAAGAACGAAGCTAAGCTAAGCTAAGCTAACAATAAAAAACTGTATGAATTTTTAGTTGACTTTAAGGCTGCCTTAGACACAATTGACCAAAATGCGAACTTCTTCAAGCTGTACAATTTGGGAGTGTCAAGCGAATTTGTTTATGCCTTAAAGAAATTTTACCAACTGCCATTTGTGGAAGTGTTTGAAGGGAAAAATACATCCGAAAAATTGGAAATGAAAGAAGGCCTTAAACAGGGATGCAATCTTAGTCCGCTACTCTTTGAACTGTATCTGGACGATTTTGTACACTGGTTACAGTGGGAGTTATTAAATTGTTCATATAACAATTAAAGTTATTATGCATGCAGATGACATTGTCATATTAATATTAGTATAGTCTGCAAAACTGCTTCAACTAATGATAAATAGACTGGCAGAGTACTGTAGAATATGGAGCTTAAAGTCATTATAGACAAGTCTAAAGTTATCGTTTTCGTAAAAAATGCCTTAGTTGCGAAGCACCAGCAAGCCTCGGATACGGACGGATTCACTGTTGACAACCCACGCAACGAACTTCGGATCTGTACGTGGAATATTGGGTCCCTTAACAGACCACGTGCAGCCGAACAACTAGCGGAAGCCCTTAACTGCTACAAGGCAGATATCACCGCAATCCAGGAAATACGATGGGATGGGCCGGGCAAAAAGAGGATGAAAAACTGCGATATTTACTATGGTGACTGCTACCACGAAAACCAACAGCGCTTGTTTGGATGCGGATTCGTCATCGGAGCCAGACTTAGGCAAGAAGTCTTGAGCTATAGGTGCATCAATGAGCGCCTCATGGCCATACGCATCAAGGCTAAATTCGGCAACATTAGCCTGATATGCGCGCACGCAACCACAGAAGAGAAAAACGACAACACCAAAGATATGTTCTTCGAGCTTCTAGACAAAACATATGAGCAGTGCCCTAGCTACGATATTAAAGCCAAGGTAGCACTTCGGATTTCCAGACCCAAGGCAAAACGGGGAGCTGCTGGGAAAAGGTACAAAGTCGAACGGCTACAATCGCCAGAGATAGCCAAATCTTTTTCCGACCGAGTTACAAGAAACCTCTCTCGAAGTTCTCTTCAGCCAACACAATGTATCGAAAACCAGTGGCAACATTGCCAAGATGCAATCAGAGAAGCCGCCTCTGATGTGCTGGGTTTCAAACAGTCACCAACAAGGAACCCTTGGTTTGATGAGGAATGTCGGCAGGCAAATGCAGCCAAACAAGAGGCACGCAAAGTGGTGCTGCATAAAAAAACAAGGGCTGCTCATGAGCTCTATGAGCAGAAGAGGCGAGAGGAACGCCGACTTCTCAGAAGGAAAAAGAGAGGGCATGAGAAGCGTGCGGTCGAAGATGTTGAGAGGTTTAAAAGCAGGAATGAAGTTCGAAAGTTTTATGAACAGGTGAAACGAAATTCACAGGTACATAAACCTAGAACCGAAGGCTGCAAAGACGAAAGTGGAAACATCATAGTGGAACCGCAGTCAATGCTGAGGATATGGAAGGACCATTTCTGCAGACTGTATAACGGCGACAATGAACTGAATTCCGCTGTCAGGCAGGATGATCCATTTAACTCCGACTAAGACAAAGTAAAGATTGCCATATCTAAGCTGAAGTCTGATAAAGCCGCTGGAGCAGATGGCTTGAATGCCGAGCTCTTTAAAGCAGCTGGAGATAAGTTGGTTAGGAGCATGCACCAACTTATCTGTAAGATATGGATAAGCATGCCCGATGAATGGAACCTCAGTATTGTTTGCCCGATCCTGAAAAAAGGAGACCCTCTTAACTGCACCAACTATAGAGGAATCAATCTACTTAACATCGCCTATAAAATATTCTCTGCCGTAATATGTGAACGCCTAAAGCCCATCGTCAACAACCTGATAGGTCCTTAGCAGTGTGGTTTTAGACCAGGAAAGTCCACAGTTGATCAAATATTCACATTACGGTAAATCCTGGAAAAATACCAAGAACACCAAATCGACACCCACCATCTTTTCAGGGACGAGCTGTATAGAGCCATGTCTAGTTTTGGCAGCCCTGCCAAACTAGTCCGTTTGTGCAGGATGACCATGGAGAATTTACGCTGCTTCATAAAGGTTGAAAACAACTTAATAGAACATTTCGATGTCGTAAAAGGTTTAAGACAAGGTGATGCGCTGTCATTTGATTTTTTTAACATCGTGCTTGAAAGAATAGTGCAGAGCTCACACGTCAACACTTGAGGCACTATCTTTCAAAAGTCTGTCCAATTACTGGCATTTGCTGATGACATTGACATAATCGGAAGAACTAAGCGTGATGCCAATGGGGCTTTTGTGAGTATTGAGGAAGAAGCGGCAAAAATGAGTTTAACGGTTAATGAGGGCAAAACAAAGTACATGCTGTCGTCAAGAGAGGACATACAACTCCGACGTCTTATTCAAAACGTCACCACCGACAGACGTAACTTTGATGTAGTCAAGGATTTCGCGTACCTAGGCGCAGCTGTAAACGCAGAAAACAACACCAGCGCTAAGATCAAACGCAGAATAACTCTTGCTAACCGCTGTTTCTTTGGACTAAGAATGCAATTGAGTGGTAAAGACCTTTATCGAGGGATCAAAGTGTTGCTATATAAGACCCTTATCATCCCCGTCCTGCTATACGGTGCAGAAGCATGGAAGCGGATGAAAGCACTTTGGGTCGGTTCGGGAGAAAAGTTCTTCGTGTGATCTACGGTCCCGTATGCATCGAAGGGGAGTGGGGGAGAAGATGGATCGATGAGCTGTACGGTTTGTACAGCGACGTAGACTTAGCCAGAAGTTTAAAAGTCCAACGGCTAAGATGGCTAGGTCACGTAGAGCGAATGAAAACCAATGCTTCGGGGCGGAAATTTTTCGAATCCATACAAACAGGACAGCTCAATAGACGAAGACCGCGAATCAGGTGGCGCTCACAAGTGGAAAGTGACCTCACCCAACTTGGAGCGTGAAACTGGAGACATCTACCTAGGGACAAATCTAGATAGAGAAGTTTATTGGGTGAGGCCCTAGTTCAAACAGGACTGTATTAAGTTTAATTTTATCCAAAAACTATGCTTTTCAGGATCAGCTTAGGTAGTCTTCCGTATTCCATCTCCAAAGTGTTCGTAATATAATCAAAATTCAATTTAAAAACGTCCAAAATAATGGTGGAACTGATGTTTATAAACGTTAAATATGTTTTCGAAGGCAATCAAAAAATCCTTTCTCTAAGTATCTCAGAAACCTTTCTACATCATCGAATATAGAGTAACTCCAGACTTGTGCACCATACAGCAAGATAGAAATTGCGATTGCTCAAAACAATTTGATTTTATTATAGATGCTGAAATTGCTCTTTTCGTTTTTGAAAGCTTCAATTGGAAGTGTTTTTTCATATTAGGGGTTGGGGTGACAACAAAACTAGACATAAATATTTGTACTCCCCTACAATTTCAATATTTAGAAATTAGTATAGTTCCACTTATCATTGCGAGAATATCTGCAGTCACTATTTCTAAGGATTATCATTTTCGATTTCTCCAAATTTAATACAAGATTTCAAAGATCGCAATACATCGCTGGAAAAACTATGTCGTCTGCCAAATATTAAACACGACATCCGTTTTCGAACAAACTTGATCGATCACCAAACGCTTCATTTATAAACGAAATGAACGGTAAGCTGCCTACAAAGCAGCCTTGTTTAACACAGAACCGTTACGAATTATTCCAAAATGAATTTGATCAAAAACAAAGGTGACGTATCGTATCATAAATTGCCGCTGACGTTCCACATTCAAAAAGGAATATGAAAAACTGAGGTAACCGTTCGCGTCGTCAGTCAGTAGAACAGTTTAATCTCTTAGAAGTTAAAGACAAGATATTTTGTACCAAGTTAACTAAGAGAATTGGAGAACAAACTGTTCGCTTGGGAAAACCAGCAATTTTTTTTTAATTTTCGACTTAAAAAGGGGTTTTCAATTGGCGCAGGTTGATTTTGGCTTCCGCCACGGATCCATTTTGTTTTTGTGACATCTGTCAAATCTCTTGTTCATTAATAAGTTATATATGCCAAATAATCATTGCAAGCTACACGATTGAATAGCACACCCGTACGTTTAAGACGTTTAAGGAACGCAAGATCGTCTGAGAACATCGCCGCGGTCCGTAAAAGTGTCCAGCTGAATCCGAGGCCAACTATTCCTCACCTTTCGCAGACTTCAACTTATGGTGAATTTTGCGTCGGGACTTGAGCCTATACCAGTACAAAATCCAACTCACTCACTAGCTCAAAGTTCATGACAATAGACAACGTCGTTTGTTCGGTGACCTCTTCGTTTGGAAGAGGACCCCAATTTTGGTCGAAAAATCATCTTTATTGACGAGGCCTATTTTTGGATGAATGGCTGTATAAACAAACAAAGTTTTCGTATATGGGACGACACCAACCCACGCGGGATTCACCAGGTGAAAATGCATACTCAAAAAGTTAACGTTTGATGTGGATTTTGGGCCGGCGCAGAGTAATTGGTCCTTCCTTTTTAGAAAATGATTATAGGAAAGCGGTTACCGTCAACAGCGATCGCCACATAACGATGATGACTAATTTCTTATGACCCAAATTGAACCATATGGACCTAGACAACATGTGGTCCGAATAGGACGGCGCCGCCCGGCGTTATGTGCCACACAGCAAACGCGATGATTGACATGTTGCGTACCAGATTTGGGGGTAAGGTTATCTCTCAGAGGGGTGATGTTAATTGGCCACCAGGGTCATGTGATTTGACCCCGCTAAACTTTTCCCTGTGGGGTTTCTAGAAGTCGCAGGTCTATGCAAATAAACCACAATCAACCTATGCCCTAAAAGGTGAACATAACACAGGCCATTGCCGGATCTATGCCGAAGATTCATCTAAAATTGGACCATTTGGACCCGTGCCACCTTTAGACGAGGCGAGCATTTTAATGATGTCATAGTTTACACTTAATGGCAAACATGCGCCTTTCAAATAAACAACAACATCTACCCCATTCGTCCTAATTGAAAAAAAAACCTTTAGGAACTATAGAAAAAACACTTGTTTATAACATGTCTACAAAAAACTGTTATAATTTTTTTGGGGTCTCGAGGCCTGCAAATCATCGTCCGACCAGTGAAATTAAAAAGAAGGCAGATATATAGGTACCATTATTTTGATACCCATCTCACCTACTCTCATCATCGTTATAAAATATATGACGAAAAAGTCCCTTTTTTGAAATTGTCTTACAAACTTTTATTCTCTGATTTTGCTTTTACTAGACTACTTACTTAGATACTATTATATATACCTGAAGAAGGTTTCTCCAGTCTACGGTTCCCTGTAAAAGTGTATCCGTCTAACAGATTCTTGATGAAATGCTTGTTTTTGTGGTGATTGTCTAAATGCATGTTTTGTGGTACCCCCGGACTGATTAGTTTACGGGAAAGCTTACTTTGAGAGTTCAAAACACATAAAGTTATCTACAAAACAAAATAAAACTTTATACAAAAACCTAATTCCTAAGAACAAGACCAAGACTAAGAATCCCAATAAACGATCCGCTAATCATATTTATAGAAGCACATAATTTGTTACATTTCAAATCCAATTAAAGGCTATTCCAGACTTAACCATTTTTCAAAAACATTGATAGGTGCTTACTCTTGGACTTCCTGAACTACTCCATAGCAAACGATCGTAAAGGTACTCTTACAACATCCGCTTCAATTTAAACAGAGCCCAACCTCGATTTACTTCAATTCCACTAATCGGTTACGGGAATTGCTGCTTTTGCCGCCTTATTGTAAATGATTTGACAATAAATAAAAGCGCACAAACCCCAAGAATATTGCCGTTTTATAAAGGTCCTGCCGTAGGTATAGCGTATAAACAAAACTGCAACATATATGGCGCTCGTCAAGCTAATTAAGAAAGACTTGGCCACTAATTATTTTGAACTGGAGAGAAGAAAGATGGACAAATCGAAAATTTTTCATCTGCAGGTGCGGTTGGTGTTGTGTTTGGCGACAGGCTCTGCTGGTGCGATTCCCTTTTCAGTTTTTCAATAAGTTGAAGCTTGAAGGTATACCCGACCGTGTTAATTCCCAGTATCAGCGCAAGTCGCACTTGGGCTTGTGGCCTTCGTATACTCGTCGCTCTGTTGCAGTAGCATCTCAGATGACTGTCGTCGTATGGTTTTATCTGTGTGACTATCGTTACCGTAGGCGCATCGGACCCAAAGTACGAGAATAGTAGCGTACCGGTAGCTTTGCGGATTTCCAAAAATATAATAGTCGACGCGCGGCGGTGTGCGGCGGTACCAATCCCGATTGTCAAGATTAAACGAAAACCCCAAGGAGTTGTGGGCCGATGACTGTGCTCTGCCGCAGAAATCCAAATAACATGGTGGATGGCGGATCCCGGACGACGCGACGGACGAGAACGAAAACGACGACAATCGCGTTACTATCGGTAATTAGCAATTGATTGATAATTAACAAGGGTCAATTTTGTTTGCAGATCTTTTCTTGACTTGGTTCGTGTTCTTTTGAACTTCTCTCTTATTCTCCATCAGCTCAGAGGTGTACGATCCTATATTTAGCTTTGTTGTATATTTATTTTAATTACCATCAAGTTTTCGTTCTTGACGTTTGGCTTATAGGGAAAAAGCACCATTTGAATGGGGAATCATTTGAAATAAAGTGACAGGTAATTCTTTGTTGATGAAGAAAAAGAGACGACTTTTTTTAACGTTAAATTGATTGAAGGAAGGTACATTGATTGTGGATTTCAGATGAGCGAGTTGTGTTCGATAAAGACCTTTGTGTGTAATTTAAAATCATAACTTTTGGTTTTTGATGTTTCAAGACAACTGTAGATACATCGTTTTAAAACTTTAGAATTTTTTTAACACATCAAGAGCTACGGTGGATTTCGACAATAGGACAAATGACAGATAAGCTTGATAGGTTTCACATCTTCGCGGTACAAATTTAAATTAAGATTTTGAAATTCTGCGTTGTTAATTTGGCAGCGAATTATTAAAAACTTCTTAAATTTTTTGTTCGATGTTTTTATGTTCTTCGTTTCATTTTTAAATGCAGTTAATTCCTATTTTTATCCATATTTTCTATACTAATATTATAAAGCTTAAGTTTTTTCCACATTCGCGTAGTACGGCTAAAGAACGAATCTCTGTAGATTCGCGTAGTACGACCGAAGTAAGACTCGAGGCTATACTGATGAGCATTCCTAGAAGCGCGAGTATTAAATTTGAACTTTTTAAGGGGAAGAATGCAACAGGCTATTTCTCTAGAGCATAAAATGTTAAAATAACGGCAAAAGAGGGTGAGACATTTCGATGATGTTCAAGCGACGTAAATGATCTTATCAATCAATCTAAATGCTCTACGTTCAATACTGTCCAAGAGGCTCAAGTAAGTTGAAGGAGCACCATTACAGATATGGGAGTTATACTCAAGCCTTGGACGTTTATAAGTCTAGATAGATAACAGCCAGCTCAGAGGGGGAGGAAAACTTCTTGCATCACCTTAGAAACGTAGTACGTGATTTTTCCACAAAAGGTGATACACATACCGAGAATATCGGGATTATCAGTCTCCTGGATGTAAGTGCCATCTATGGATAACGGCAAGGAGGGTATATCTCGCTTCAACGATACAAGACAGCATTGGGTTTTCGAAGCATTAAATTTAAGTTGTTTTTTATTCCCCATTGCACAATGCTGTTAAGGTCGGAATTTAATGAGCTTATAATATTTTGACGTTCCAGTTCCACATCCGAGTAGTACCCGTGGCATGATGGTTAGTGCGTTGGACTGTCATGCAAGGGATCTTGGGTTCAATCCCTGCCTGTGCCACCTTAATTTAAAAAAAAAATAATTTTCGCGGGTACTACCTCTTGCGAGGAATTGACAAATCCTTCAAGAGTAATTCTTGTCATGAAAAAAGTGCTTTCTCAAACTAGCCGTTCGGATTCGGCCTAAAATTGTAGGGAAACAATGTGTTGGATAAGATGTTGCTGGCAGGAGATCATTAAAAAAAATGAGAAAGAGTGTTGGAGATAGAACAGAGCCCTGGGGCACACCAGCATTTATTTTGTGGTTTTCAGACTTGAATCTATAAAATTCAACTTGTATTGAACGATGCGAAAGGTAATTATTAATCATGAAAACCGAAAGCACGCAATTTCAATAAGAGAGCCTGATTTCAAACCCTATCAAATGCTTTTAAAATATCTAGTGCAACAATCTTACTTTATCCAAAGCGATGTTAAGATGTGCTCCACTGTTCGGTGAGATGAACCATGAGACCACCAGTGGCGGTTTTGTTACGAAAGCCTTATTGTCGGTCATTAAGAAGCTTATGATCTTCGAGATATTTCTTGATTAATTATCAGAATCAGCGCATCCATGACCTTGGAAAGAAGGGACGTAAGTGCAATCGGTCGGTAAATCGACGGTGAGGCAGATTCGCCTTTTTTGGAACAGATAAAAAAGCTTACGCAGATGTTTTTCCAGCATTGAAAAATACCTCTTCAGAACAATAGCGGGAATACCATCTGGACCAGCGGATTTATGTATGTTAAGATCTTTTAGGACTCTCGCCACAGTACGAGTTCGAAAAAACATTGGTCTTAGTTGGATTGGCTTTAGATCAACGGAAACTTACCTCTTTGGCCCTAATAACCTCTTTACAGCTCGAATCGAACCATGCGTTTTCCTTAGAAATGATGCTTTTAACCCTATTCGGTTCTCATTCCCAAGAGAATCAAACTTGTGATCATATCAGCGCTGGCGTCAACGTCACTATCGAGGAAGCATAGTGACCAGTTAAAGATCCTAAAATAGTTATTGAGACCGTCCTAGTTGGCATTCTCGTATTGGTATTCTTAAAAGCTCTTTCTTTAACTGGAGAGTTTTGACACGAGAAATTTACTGATATGACACAATGGTCTGATTCGCCTAGAGGAGATAGAACTCTAATAGTGTACTTCTCGCTATAACCTTTATTTATACTAACCAAATTTTTTCTTAAATAAAGAATAAGAGTAACGCCGCACCGCGTTCCGCCGTCGGGTGCAGCTAGTGTATTTATAATAATAAAACTTATAGAAAAAAGAATGATGTGAAGAATAGAAACCTAATGAGTATCACAGATTTTCTGATTCGTCGTCGGGATTAGTAAATCGAGTCAAAAATTAACAAAGCACTGGAAAACTGAGCCTTAATGATGGTATATCTTCTAATATAAAAGTTTAATGTTGTCTACATACCCAAGGTGGGTAAACCGTAAAGATCTAAGAACTATAACACTATCATCATTCTTTCAGAAGAGTTGTCAACAGAGTTGCTCTGTAAGGCGGTGTGCTGACTCGTTTCCTCTAGAACCTGGTAGTCTACGAAATTCTGAATAGTCTTGATATGGAGGATTTAATAAAGTGCTTGCTCATACGATAATGATACTGAAGGGGTTGGTGTAGGCATTTACTATGAACTGTTAAAACTAAGTCTCGCATTGGGCCTTCCCAATCAATTTATCGTGTTCCATACCGAACTTTTGACAATTAAAGAAGTCTTGTCCTGGCTTAAGAAAAACATTGTATCAATATCTGCTATCGGGATTTCTCAGGCAGTCAGGCTACTAATTAATCCTTGGCCTCTATTTCTACAAACTCTATAACTACAACATTCAATAACTGTCCATCTATTTAACATTCTAAGTCCAACAGTTTGAATTACTAAGTATTCAATCGCTTAAATTCCTCAGGTTTCTTATAGGAGTATATTAAAGTTGATATTAGACATTAGGAACAAAGATTCAATATATCCATTTATTAATTTAAAAATAAACACAAAACATAAATAAGAACCTCTGGTAACAAGACTCAGAGTATCAATAACTTTAAGTCTGTGCTGACAAGAAACCTTTTTACCCAGACCTACTAACCGCATTCCAGAATTGTCAGAACAAATGTTTTAAAAAGCGGTTTTTTAACAAAAGCATCAGAAAAATTATTTGAATCCCCTTAAGTTGTTGTTTCCATTGAATAACACATTAAGGACAGACATTTCACTAAAACGAGATAATGATATATAATTGAAGCTCATAGTTTTACTTTTATCAATTCTAAAAAACAGACAGTTACGAACATACGAATCAAAAAACTAGTTAAGATCACATTACAAATCTCCAAAATAACGAAAACTTAATAAAGTTTTGAAAATTGTAACATTATCGGTAAAAATGATGCACTTACATTGCTTCAACACAGACGATAAATCGTTTAAAAATAAAATAAAGAGAAAAGATATGATTGACTACCTTGTGGAATTCCAGGGTAAACTTGCGGGAAATTTCCAAATTGATAGAAGAAATTAAAAACAATGAACAATGCAAACGACCGAAGCCTTAGAATGTTTTTCAAAGTAGTAGATGAAATACTTTTTTTTCACAGGTACGGATACCAAGGAATTGACAAATCCTCCAAGAGTAATTCTTGTCATGAAAAGTGCTTTCTCAAATTAGTCGTACGGATTCGGCATATAAATTGTAGGTCCCACCATCTCTGACAACATTACTCGCACACAGGATTGGTTGAGAGTTGTAAGTCAATAGGTTCTGGTTCTTCATGGACTATTGCGCCACCTTTTTTATTTATTTTATTTAGGTGAAATACTATCAGGACCCAGTTTGCAAGCAATATTAAAATTAAATATGCATTTTGCAATGCTGTCAGAATTAATATAAAAGTTCGTATCCCTCAAGTAAGTTAAAGATTTCAATAGATCAATGTCAGAGCTAAAAGTTTCATTGTTGAAAGGGTCACGTTTGTAGGCAATTTGAAAGAAGTCCCAAAAAAGATTTTCTTTAATGTTCCACAAATAATTTGAAATCATTGTTCGATCTCTTTGCACCTTCTAAATGCAATTCAGATATTTTTAACTCGCAATTCTTTTAAAACTATTTCTAAAATAAGAGACAATTTTAAATTATTTTCACTTACAGACATTTTGTATACTGCCCCTAACTTGTTTCTTCGATTTCTAAGGCTTTTAATTTCACTATCGTGCCCATCTGAAACAAAATCCCAATTTTAAAATTTCAAGAGGAACATATTCAAAAAAACAATCAAATATAAAGCGAGAATTACACGGTTAATGTAAAGGGTCAACGTATTGACTCTCCGACTCCACAAAACCAAAGTTTTCTGTCAACCGGCTGGAACGTGATTGATTTTCTTATCACTATCAATTCATATTCATTGACTCTCAACACTTTTACGGTCAAAAGATTTGACAAAATGAATGCGTATAGACGGCTCAACAGTCCGTCGAGAACTAGGGCATTGTGACTTACAACTCTCAACCATTCCTGCGAGCGAGTACTATTGGCATAGATGGAGGGGACCTACAGTTTTAAGCCGAATTCGGACGGTTAACTTGAAAAAACACTTTTCATGACAAGAGTTACACATGAAGAATTTGTCAATTCCTCGCATGAGCAGTACCTGTGAAAATAAAAATTTAGATGGCATTTCGCATGACAGTTGTTTACGCCAAATTATCATGGCACTACTGAACAGCACGTTCAAAAAGAGTGTTCGTTGGTTGCATATTTCTAATGTAGACATAACTAAAACATGTTCAGTGATTGAAAGCATGTGGTTTACGAGATATCGAGCCTTAAATCCGACCCCGCCTGGCCTATTTACATTGTAACATTTATCTTTAAATGCGTTTTACCAAAAGTAAAGGGTGATTTTTTTGAGGTTAGGATTTTCATGCATTAGTATTTGACAGATCACGCGGGATTTCAGACATGGTGTCAAAGAGAAAAATGCTCAGTATGCTTTGACATTTCATCATGAATAGACTTACTAACGAGCAACGCTTGCAAATCATTGAATTTTATTACCAAAATCAGTGTTCGGTTCGAAATGTGTTTCGCGCTTTACGTCCGATTTATGGTCCACATAATCGACCAAGTGAGCAAACAATTAATGCGATTGTGACCAAGTTTCGCACTCAGTTTACTTTATTGGACATTAAACCAACCACACGAATGCGTACAGTGCATACAGAAGAGAATATTGCGTCTGTTTCTGAGAGTGTTGCTGAAGACCGTGAAATGTCGATTCGTCGCCGTTCGCAGCAATTGGGTTTGTGTTATTCGACCACATGGAAGATTTTACGCAAAGATCTTGGTGTAAAACCGTATAAAATACAGCTCGTGCAAGAACTGAAGCCGAACGATCTGCCACAGCGTCGAATTTTCAGTGAATGAGCCCTAGAAAAGTTGGCAGAAAATCCGCTTTTTTATCGACAAATTTTGTTCAGCGATGAGGCTCATTTCTGGTTGAATGAAAAATGGAAGAACTGAACTTGGTTGACATGTGGTTTCAACAAGATGGCGCTACATGCCACACAGCTCGCGATTCTATGGCCATTTTGAGGGAAAACTTCGGAGAACAATTCATCTCAAGGAATGGAGCGGTGTCAAGGTTCGGAAGCCAGCGTACCACCCGTTCTACTTCGTCGCTCCGGCAGTAGTGCATTTAACGAAGCGCCAATGTCAAATTTGATTTAAAAAAATCATCCTTTTTTGTTTTTCATTAAAGTTCAAGAATTGACTAATTAAATTTTTAAAAAAATGTGTTTAAATTCGTGTATAATTTTTTTTGCCTTCCTTTCATAATAGGCCCAAAATTTGAGCGCGAATGTGGACGACCCTCTTAACGGAATAGTTGTGCGCATTGTGCAAATTTTACGGTGGTGGCCCTTTACAGTCGGCTCTTCAACGTTTGGTGGCCAAATTTGAGACGACCGGTTTAGTAAACAATCAGCCAACACCCGTACGTTCAAGCAACGTAAGATCGGGCGAGAACATCTCCGCGGCCCATGAAAATATACAGCAGACCTTAGGCAGTCTATTTTTTGCCGCGTGCGTCGTACACAAGAATTCGGCCTTCGCAGACTTCAACTTTGCGAATTTTGTGTCGGGAATTGGTTCACCAGATGATAATGCATCCTCAAAAAGTTACTGTTTGGTGTGGATTTTGGGCCGGCGGCGGCGGTGTTATTGGTCCGTACTTCTTTGACCTTAGTGAGGCTGTCACCGTTGTTAACGATGATAACTAATTTCTTATGACCCAAATTAAACCATATGGACCTAGACGACATGCAGGACGGTGCTACGTGCTGCACAGCTAACACGACATCTATTCACACAGCATCTAATCGCCATTTTTGAGAAACCCTACAAATAACTTTGTAACTTTCAATGATGCTCTTTTAAGCAGCCAGAATTTCTGTACCAAGTTCCGACGGAAAATAAATTGGTACAGCTACAATAAAAGTTGTAAATGCTATCATTATTAACTTCCCATAGGAAGTTATTGTAATGGGTCCATAGCTCAAAAACCAAAAGAGATATCGATTTCAAATAAATTTTGTTATACAGATAATAAGGCAGAAAGATGCAGAAAGGTCTCTCAAGAAAATTGCGTGGGTGGTTTTATTACCATAGTAGTTGAAAAAAAGGTGAAAATTTTGATTAACCCTAAATATCTTACGAACCAAAAGCGATAGGGACTTGAATTAAATTTTATATAATATATTGTAACGTGATATCAAAGAAATATATTTTTTGAAAAAAATCCATTTATTGTTTTTTTTATACTCGTAAATCAAAAAAACTGAAAAAAAAAATTTTCCACCTCCAAAATTTTGCGACTAAAATATGATTTCATCTCCAAAACAATTTTGTGCAAAGAATAATGTTTTTGATTTCTGATAAGATTTTGAAAAAAAACGAAGTGACAGTTTTTTTTTATAAAAAATAAAAATCTAAAATAAACATTACACAAAGTTAGTAAAAATTGAATATCGATTCAAATATCTTTTCAAAAACTTAAAATTTAGGCTTCAAACTTATTTTATCTTATAAGAAATATTTTACCTAAAAAAAATAATAAAAGGTGGTAAAAATTTATTTTCGACTCAAATATCTTTTCAAAACTTTTAGATATTGGCTTTAATTTACTTTTATCTTTCAAAAAATATTGTTGTCAACATTCAGTATATATAATATAAATTTTGAGAAAAATCGAATTGACAGTTTTTTTAAAAAAATAAAAACCTAAACAAAATTTATAAAAATTGGTAAAAATTGATTTTCGACTCAAATATCTTTAAAAAAAAATTGTAGATATTGGCTTTAAACTACTTTTATCTTTCAAAAAATATTGTTCTTTACATTCAGTTAATTAATAAAAAATACGAATTGTCAGTTCTTGTAGAAAAAAATAAAAATCTAAGAAAAATTTAACAAAAGTTGGTAAAAATTGATTTTCGACTCAAATATCTTTTCAAAAATTAAAAATATTGGCTTCAAACTTATTTTATTTCACAGAAAATATTGTTTTTGATATTCAGTAATTTTTGTATAAAAATCCAACAGCCCGTTTTTTCATAAAAAATAAAATCTACAAAAATTAGTACGCAAATTTTGTTAAAAATTGTACATATATAGACTAACTTTTAAGCAAGACAAATCGACAGACGGGATGGGAAGTTATCAGTGTGATTCGCATCCCAGCCTCTGTTTTTTATTTGGATAAGAATATCTGCGAGATGTTAAAACATTTAGCAAATTTTCAAAAAGTGCAGAACCATTGATAGCAGCGTGAAACAATGTTACATCTATGTACAGTACATGTAGAATAAGTTTCACAATGTCAATTTTTTCAAGAAATTTCATAGCCCCATAGTTCTTACACCGTAAATTCACTTGACAGTCAACTTCTGTCAATATGACATATACCCGATAGATGGATAGATTTTGACATCTCGTATAATTCTTATTTCGTCCTCACTTGAAAGTTAATAGGAGACAATAAAGTAAGGTCGAAAAAAACGATGAACTGTCATCGGATGAAAAGAACTAAATGTGGACACAGCTGTCAATTGAAACTATGAGTATTTTAGCTAAGATTCAATACATTCATTACAATTATTGATTTTAAAACAGCCAAACTATGCACATACTCAAATTCCTAATGTCAATACCCTCATTTATCAATTTAAGTCTTTTTTGTCTGGTTCTCCACACGAGTGTCGAAAGCATGAACACTTGTCCATTTAAAGATTACGGACTCTATACATAAAGCCTTATACATTCTTACCAATCTTTGCCATACAAAATCATTCCAATTAAATTGCCAAACAAATGGTCACTTGGTTTGCTAATGATACCAAAACTAATCGCTCGATTCTCTTAATGGAATCGCTTGAAAGGACACATTTAATGGTTTGGTAATATCTCTAGAGTCTGCAGTCTACACTCGCGCAACTCGACAAAGCACCTTGCTTACATATATCTGCAGAAGAATTATTCTTCGACTTAATTTTTGAGAAAAAAAAAACAAATTGGCTTAAAAAATACTGGAAATCGAAACCATCATCAAGAAAGCCTACCAAAGTGGTCCACCACCACCATAACCACCAATCGATGGATGAAAGAATTAACAACAAAGGCTCTAGCATCACTCCACTCCAGCGCAAGATCAAGTGGCTGATGTGGCCAAGAGGGAGTAGGTATAAGTTGGTCTTATAGTAATCGGCGTCATTGCACGAAGAACTAAGAACGAATAAGAACCGTCAAGACGAAGAACTCGAGTAATCAGGAGCGGCGGCGTGCATTCCTTTTAACACGGCGCATAAATATTCGATATTATGTCGTGTATCTAAATGCGGATTGAATGCGTATAATTGCCAGGGACCACTTTAGGCATCGTGCGCAACTAGACTCATTTGACACTCGGATATTAATCTTATTCCAGCGGATCAACAAAATGCTGGGCTCAGTTCAGACTCAGACTATAAGACGAGCGAGGCGAGCATAGGACACGTTGAACATCCCCCGGCAAAAGTGCAAATCCTAGAAGCGAATCCAATCGATTTGAACTACCGACCGACTTGGGACGACAACGCAAAGACGCGAAGACGCACGAGCGGGTTTGTTGTCTTAGCCAAATAGGAATCCAATTGCCAAGGCTCTACGAGTATAGTCATAGTCGTTGTAGTCGGTCGGCCTCCTCTCTTTCCTTAAATGAGGACCGATGATGATGACGCGGATGCCGCTGCGGCTGATGCTGATGATGATGATGATGATGGGAATGGCGGTGATGGTGATGAGGCTGTGGCAATGAGGAGGCAGTCTACAAGCGTCTCCTTTCGCTATAACTGGCATTGGCAACATGAAAGAAACATTGCAGGCAATTAACGCAATGTAATAAATTAATCAGAATGGCCTCGAGCTCGAGACGCTGAATACTATAGTCGAGTCGGAGTCTCAGGGCAGGCGCAGTTCCTTTGCTGCTCCTATATACTCCTGCTCCTCCTCTCCTCTCCATCTTTCAGTCGCATAAGTTTTCATTCGAATTGCGGATCTGTGCGGAATTTTTATAATTTATTTGGCTAATTTGAGCCAATCGACATGAGATCTTGTTTATTAAACGTTGCGCAAATTCTACATGAAAACGCGTTCTACACTCGTGTCTTTGTGTATGGGTTTTAAATTGCTTATTGCTGTGTATGTGTGTGTGTAAATAGTATGTATAAAAGAGGATTAAATCCGTAAATGATGCGATTAACTTGGCTTTTAAGGCTCGATCGAAAGATTTATGGCCATGTCCTAGTGGGAAGGAAATAGATAGATTGTTGGAGGTTTTAATTACAGCCTCTTGGCCAATGTTAAAAGGAGTTTTGTTTTGGGATAATGAGTGTCACTGGTGTCGTGTGATACATGAGTGGAATGGGGCGAGCGCAATGCCAATAATTTTGCTTATAGGAGTTTTTTTCGTTTTTTTTTCTTAAGTGGTTTACAATGTCAAGATTGATTTAGGACTTTGAATAAAGGTGAAGAAGTGCTTTCAACTTTCTCATTGAGTTTGTTGTGATAATTAAAAGATATTTCATGTATTTAACGTTATACAGGTTTCAACTATGTATATGTGGTACGTCAGTGAATGGTGACAGTTTAACATTTATTTTCAAATGACATTTGGATGGTGGTTCTGTCTTTCCATCAAGTTGGATTTAAAATATCCTCAGTTTTGAAAAATATACAAATCTGTTTGTAGTGACAGAGAAACCTAAAGGGCTAAAGAGACTGGATTGGTTACAGATACTGTATAAGGCCTGTGAATCATCATTTCGATCCTACCACTGAAAATATCGCTGCTGTAAGTAAAAGTGTTGTCGAAGAGCCGAATGTGTCCAATCCTCGTTGTTCTCAGGAATAAGGACTGTCTTAAAGCACATTATGGCGTATTTTGCATTTGAATCTACACCTACGTCCATATAAAGTCCAACTTACAACAACAACTGAAGCTAGCTGATCATTCACAACGTTGTAGATACGTCGAATGGATGGTTGAACAACAGATGGTGGGCAATGGTTTTTCGAACACTTTTCAATACGGGAGGGGGGCATGTTAATAAACAAAATTGTCGTATTTGGGGTTCTGAGAATGCTCAAGTAATTGAAGAAGGGCCGAAAATTACCTCAAAAGAATCGACGCTTGCAACAATTTGCGTGGTGGTCTTTTAAATTATGTATTTTTAAACACATAATGACAACGTTCAAGCTTTATAGTAAAGACAAAATATCATGAAAATAAATATTTAATATGTTCAAGCTTTATATTATTTACGTTTACTTTTGTTATCCGTTATATTGCAAAAGGTCACTATAACTACTTATTCATGCTCGTTTGTGGATATATTTTTAACATTTAACAAAATATTAATAACAACATTTTATGTTATTAAAATTTGGGAGTCTAGTTATCATAACACTTGGGTCGACAAATATTTAATATGGTTAGTTTTGTAAAAAAAGGTGTCAATTTGATTTTTCTAAACAGCTAACTTTAAGTATGCAACAATATTATTCAGATGATAAAATGAGCTTGATTTCAAAATCTAAGTTATTATAATGTTTGCCAACTTAAATTGCATTTTTTAAAGTCTTTATTTCTTTTGATTTAGGAATAAAAACGTTAGTTAATTTTTTTTAATGATACTACATATTTTGGTATCTTCTTATTAGTTCGTGAGATATTTCGAGTCAACTTAAATGTTCACTTTCATTTGAATTCCTATAGTAATAGTAGCATTCCTTACACCTTTTTTCGTCAGTCATATCTCAAAAACAAGCAAATATCGACTTAAATGATATAGTTACATCAAAAAAAAAATAAATGAATGAACAAAATAAAACTTTGGTTTACCCCAAATAACTCCTGAACCAAATCACGCTAGTGACTTCTATTTAATTGTATACAGTGCTTTGCATAAGTAAAGAGTGTCCCAAAATTAACGCAAGATTTGAATTAAATAGAAAACGTCGTTTTTAGTCTTTTGATAGTTATATTTTTATTGACTCGTAAAGTACATAGGATAGGTTTATGTATGGAATAACACATCGGACAAATGGCCTCCACGGCTTTGCATGCACATGCGCACTCTTTTGTTGAAATTTTCCATGACCATGAAAATTTCGTTGATGCAGCGTTGAATCTCCTCCTTTAATGCACAGGTGGTTGTGGGCTTGTTGACATAGACTTGTAATTTTAAATAACCCCATAAAAAGAAGTCTAATGGTGTTAAATAACACGATCTAGGAAGCCAATTTTGATCACCGAAACGAGAGAGTACACGACCTGGAAATGTCTCATGCAGTAATTGAATTGTTTCACGGGCTGTATGACATGTGGCACCGTCTTGTTGAAACCACATATTGGACACATCAATATCATCCAATTTTAGCAGAAAGAATTGTGTAATCATGTCGCGATATCGAGCACCAGTAACAGTCACTGCTTGACCAGCATCATTTTCAAAAAAATATGGCCCAATTATGCCTCCAGTCCAAAATCCACACCATACAGTCACGCGTTGTGGATGCATTTGTTTTTCGACAATCACATGTGGGTTCTCCGAACCCCAAATGCTGCAATTTTGGCGATTGACAAAGCCATCAAGATGAAAATGTGCTTCATCGCTTAGGATGATTTTGCTCGAAAAATCAGGGTCCATTTGTTGATGTTCAATAATCCATTCAACAAACTCTCTTCTCTGTCCATGGTCATTAGGCTTCAATTGTTGTGTTAATTGAATTTTGTAAGCATGAAGACACAGATCTTTGGTGAGTATACGCTGTAGAGAGGTTCTTGAAATTTGCAATTCTTGTCCACGACGTCGAATTGAGGTTCCTGGATTGTCAGCAACACTCTCAAGTACTGCTTCGACATTCACATTTGAACGGCTTGTTTTTGGACGAACAGTGTGTTTGGCGTCTCCAAAGGATCCAGTCTCCATGAATTTTTCAATTAATCTCTTCACAGTTGACGAAGTTAAAACACTATTCCGACCATATTTTGTATGAAATTTTCGAACTGCAGCCGCCAAGCTTTCACTATTTTTGAAATATTCTTTAATAATGAAGACACGTTGTTCTATCGTGTAACGCTCCATTTTTAATAACCCTATACTGTTAGCTGTCAAATTGCTTTTTTTCAGGGTTGCCAACACTTCACTGCACAAATGGTGGCAAATTCAAATCTTGCGTTAATTTTGGGACACCCTTTATAACCGTTCTTTTATAGAACTTGAAATGAGAATGATTCCTCGCAAGATCCAGAAGAGAAGAGGAAACAACAGTTTCAAGCTTTCGTAAAAGCTGGCACATCGCAATAACAGCCTTTTAATCAGTGCTGCATCCAACTCAGTACATTCTTTGCGTTAAATGCGTGAGCTTAACGCGAAGGAGCTTTGGTTTCAACGTTTTTTTCGTTCTTAAAAAAAAATGAAATGATTGTTCGGGGCAAAATAGTGCCAGCTTTAAATCTGACAGCATTCCACAAACAAGGAAGGTTAGAATTCGAATTTCCAAAACATGGACTGGAATTGTAAGACCGTAAGTAGCATTCCATTAATTTATCCTCAACTTTTTAAATTTCAATAGGCATTATCTAATGAATTTTTTTTAGATTATTTTTCGATATTAGAACGATCTGAGAAAGAAGGGTTTTCCTCCTCTACAGGGATGAACAGTTTAGCTTACATCCAGGTGCTTCAGGATAATTTGGTCCCCGACCTAAGACTGTTGCCTCGAGTTCTGCATGTCTACAAACAGACAATGCACTATACGGAAAAAAAACCCCAACTTGGAACTGATGGTTGTTTTTATAAAGAAAGAAAAACTAAACCAGTTTTGTTTGGGAAAAGGCATTTGCAAAAAACCCAATTTATAAAAACTATCGAGGACACTTGCCAAAGTGACAACTGGCCGATTACAGAGCTGAATGAAGACTTAAAATATTTCCTATAAGAACGAAAAATGCATGTTCTTTTGCATGCTACGAGTATTTCGTATAATACATGTAGGGGAAGGGAAAGGGAATAAATTAAAATATTAAAGCGTTTGTTTAATTTTAAGTAGTTTTAATTCACTTTAATATTGAAAATAAAATTATAATTTAAATTGAATTTAGATATAGAATTCGATATTAGATTTAGACAAACATATAAAGAAAGATATGGGAGTTTAACTTGACTTTCACTCGACTTTTCGGTTGACTTTACTTTATGTTTCTTGACGTTACTCTTTTGAATAGCCGCTTATTGCGTTAAGGTTTATCTTTATAGTCTAGTTAGTCGTAGCCTAGTGACTTACAATTTTAACCATTCCTGTATGCGAGTAATGTTGTTGGGGATGGAGGGGACACACATTTATAAGCCGAATCCGAAGGGCTAATTTGAGAAAGTACATTTTATGACCAAAAATTAGTCTTAGATGATTTGTCGATTCCTTGGAAGAAGCAGTACCCGTGAACAAAAAAACTTAAGATGGCACATTCGTGAGACGGTCATAAATGAGAAGTTATTAGAGAATAACAGCGTATTTTTTATTTTAATATACGCTTATCTATGACAATATGCGTGAAATATAAAATCGTACGCAACTCTTAGGGTGGCCTCCATATATAGAATATTAAATTTTCCTTGATATTAGAACTCAAGTCATGTTGAATTGTATAAGTAAGATGACAATTACAACATTACATATTTTACTTATGAGCGTTTATAGCAATCAGTAGCGTTACGTTATTAAAATTTTCTTTTTCACCAGTAACTTTTTTAATGATGCCGTCGGAACAGTAAAAAATTGTATCACAAAAAGGAAAAAAACAAAACATATTGTAACACCCATCTTACATCAACATCCTTACATTAATTTTTTTTAAACAGCATTAATAATTTTGTAGCATGCATTTTTTGCACACCAATGTAGTATATTTTTTTTTCACACCACTATAAATAAAATTGTAACAGTAAAAGACTCCAGCAAAGAGTATAAAAGGCGAAGCAAAAATTGTAACACCAAGCATTCGTTGGAATAAAGTTGTTTAGTAAACATACAACGTTAGTTGGAGTTGCTTTTTTTGTCTTTCAAAGTTTGCTTTCTTCCTGATTTTTTTTCTATTAGTCAGTAGACAAGCTGAACTCCCTTATGGTCGCCTGGCTCTGGAACACTTTCGTGCTCAAACTATCCGCTGTGCACTTACACACACATACACACTGTTGCGTACAAGAACAACGCTTCAATATTCACTTTTAGAAAAAAGAGGATGCGATGCGAGCCACACTGATAACTTCCCATCCCGTCTGTTGATTTGTTTTGCTTAAAACTTTGTAGGTTTCAAATTTTGTTAAAAAGATTGTCACTTGAATCACTAAAAATTTAAAAATTACCAATAATATTTTGCAATTTTCCAATTTTTAATAATTTTAGTAGCATTTTTTGAAAGTTTTTATTTCTTATATGAACAAATACAAATTAGATGAATGGAATTTATTTCAAGTCATCATCTTATTTTATTTATTAAAAGATATTTGAGTCGAAAGTAAATTTTTACAAAGTTTTATAAATGTTTTTTTTTTTTTGTAGGTTTTAATTTTTTTTATAAAAACTGTCAATTCAATTCTTCTCAAACTTTTACTGAATGTTATAAACAATATTTTCAAAGTTTTTTTAATTTTTTTTTTTTAAATTGTACCAGATGTCAAAAACGTTCTTCTTCGTTGCATAAAATTTTTTTTTAGATATAATCATTTTATGCAACGTAAAAGCACGCACAGACATCTCTCTAAAAAACTTTTATTTCGACTCGAGTGGCCTTGAAACTTCGAGAAATGTACAAAATTTCAGTTCGACAAATCAGAGCGATTACAATAACTTCCTTTGGGAAGTTGAAAAAATATGTCAGTAGTACCTACGACAAAAAAAAGTAAAGTATCATTCCCATTACCCGTGGCATGATGATTAGTGTGTTGGACTTTCTACCTCGGAATCTGGTTAGATCAGTATATTTATATTTCGACAGACATATAAATGCTGCTCTTACCAGGGCCAGAGGAGCCTTCGTTCTGACGAAACGGCTGTTTTTTAGCAGTCGGCTTGACCCCAGAGTAGAGGTAATTTGCTACATGGCCCTCATACGGCCAATGATCGTTTATAGTTGTCCTGTGTGGTTCAACGTTGCCCCTTCCCAGATGGAGAAGTTTCGGGTGTTCGAGCGGCAGTGCTTACGACGCTGTACCGGCTTATATCGAACAGCCGAATCTTCTTATGTGCATTACTTTCTCAACGAGGTCCTATACAACGGGGCTCGAATCAACAGAATTGACAATTTCGTGATAAAACTCGTTCGAAGTCACATTGCAAGAGCAATTTAATTTTCGGGGCGTTCTATCCGAACGACGAGTATTTTGAAAGTGCACGCTTGAGCGGCTTCATTCCACCAGAGGCATTCCTCTTTTTAGAAAAATGCGGTCTGATACAGGATAGATTTGCAGTTTCGCTAATCTACCACGTCAGACGAAGAACCGTGGATAGGCGACTCCCATACAATCGGGACGTCATGGCACAAGGTGGAGCAGAGCTCCTTCGGTTCAGTAGTGCTGTGTCCGAACGGGACCGAACTGATAGGGTGAAGCAGGAGAACCAGTTTTGATGGCTTCAATCGGCACTTGATTGTGGGTAGTAGGATCGTGGTTTTAAGCCTTGGCCGGCTTACATGCTTGTTTAACAGAAGTAGGGTTTAGTTTTAAGTAGAATAGGCATGGTGGCACGAAAGAAAAAATACAAAAAAAAAAAACATTTAAAAAAAGTAAAAAATAAAAAAAAAGACAACAAAACATGAAAAACAAAAATGTTAGATAGTTAGATTTGCTGCGCTGGTTGTTCTAGTTTTAAGTAGTTTCTTGGTAGAATAGGTAGTTTAAGTTAGTTTTATGTTTTATTTAAGGACCTTATTTTAAGTAGTTTTTAAGCAGAAATAAAAAAGGATATTGATATTAGTTTTTTGTTCAAATTTTCTAATAAATACAAAAATAAATAAAATTTAAATGAAGTAAAATAGATTTTAGGATCGAAAGGCATTAGTTTTAAGTGTTATAGTTTAACTTAGAGTGTCCGTATGGGACCATTAAGTTAGTTGTAAGTTATGGATAATTAGGCTAGTTTTATGAATTTTTGTCTAGCTTTAAGATAGGTTTAAGTATGAATGAATAAAAATGAATTTAAAAAAAAAAGAAGAAAAGATGCTATATCAACCCCTTTTATCCAGTGAAACTTCTGATGATGTGGATGAAAATTCAATACATTTTTTATACAGCTTTGCAATTCCTGTGTTAACTCTTGAAACTATTGTTAAAACAGTTGAAACATGCATCCCCCCAAAATCAGCAATACTTTAAAGATTATTGCTTGTAGCAAGGAATCGTAGAGCTACTAAAAGCGGGTTTATGAGTGCAACTGAATTATTTCTAGAAGATGGGAAATTTCGTTCAACGATTTGTAATAACAGTCATGTATCAAACCTGTTATAAGCCTGTTCTATAGATCCTTCGCGATTTGTTCTAATGTATGGATAATCATATTTTCAGCCAAACGACATCTTTTGTAGAAGGCCATCAATAATTCATTAAAGCAAAAAAGTACTCATTACTATCGTAAACCTAACGGGATACACCAATTTCAATCAATTCAAGAACCTCTACATCATGTTCTAAAAAATCGGCCAATTCAACATTCATTTTTATTATTTTATTTTAGTTTGAACAACGAACTAGTTTTTTTTGGTACAACAATTTGCGGAAATGTCATCACACAACATTATCTCTTAAGTGAAACTTAAGGTTTTATGACCTTCTATTTCTTCCCCATAAAATAAGTTTCCCTTAGGTTCATTTGTGTCAAACTTTGAGTTCTGTGCAAACCATTAAGCAGAACTTAGTAACTTACATATGTTTAACTTAAATAGTTATAAGTCGTACCAGCAAATTGCCTGAAAGATATAAACTTAAGCTTTGTTGAAGAAATATTAAATTATCAGGATGACAAAAATTTTTGATTTGTATCTTACAAATATCGCTTCGTTATGCTGCCCTTATACGAATGTTAAGCTACTTATAACATAAAAGAAAATCTTGTCCTTGCCGATCTGACTCAACTATTTTTGGGACTTCTTTCAAAGTGCCTTCAAACGTGATACTTTCAACAATGATACTTTAAGCTCTGATATTATACACTATGTCGTCGTGTTCTCATTAGACTCAGCCCTACAAGTCAACAATATAATTGCAGCTAAGCGGCACCTTAAAGGAACTACCATCTTTGTACAAAAAGACTACACGGCTGATGAACGTAATAAGAGATTCCAATTACGTCAACTAGGAAAAAACATCACAAAACTAGGAGACAAAATAAAAGTTCGATTTGGAGAGTTCTGTATCTACGTTAACGATATTCAGTTTACTTGGAACAAAGGAAAAGTCGAAGCTGTGAAGATCCAGGACGTCGAATTTCTCCAAAGATTGTCACAAAAGCCAAATTCACTTGTGATATAATTGTAAGAGAGACGCCTAAATCTAATGCTAAAGTTCCTGTGCTGCTAGCCTCATCTAGTGATCAGTCTAAAAATTAGCAACCAAAAAATGTCTGTCAGGTATTGTCGTATAATGTAGCAAACTTAAAGAGTAAACTTATTTTTAGTAATTTTATATCTTACATAAATAAATTTGATGTTTTTTTCTTATACGAAACCAATATTTTGAATGATAAAAGAAGTAATTTTTCAATTTATTTTAGTGATTTTTACTTGGATTGGAATGATGCTATAAAGTTTCATAGTGCTGGCCACGCTATTGGTGGTTGTTTGTTCGGTTTCAAAAAAAAACTTAAAAGATAAATTTTCGTTTAGATTTCTTGAAATTCCTGGTAATGTTGTTCTGACTGCTAAGTTTGGTGACGCGAATTTCCATTTCATACCTCGATATTTAAATGGTTCAAATAAAACAAATTGGGCGGCCGATTTTGATAAGTTTGAAAGCTTTTTAAAAAATATGAATTTTGAGTCTTTTTGTATACTTGGCGATTTAAATGCTCGGACGGCTGAGGCCCAATTTGTTGACAAGTGTTTATTGAGTAGTACTTCCATTGCCTCTGAGATACGAGTATCTAAAGATAAAGCCATAGACACAAAAGGAAAGAAATTACTAGATCTTTTTGAAAACATAGGTGCGGTGATCATCAATGGCAGAACGTTTGGCGATATGAATGGTGAGTTTACCTTCTGTGGTGCCTCAGGTAGTTCAGTCATAGACTATTGCGCATGTTCGTTTGATTTTTTACCTTTGATAGAAAATTTTTCTGTAGTAAGCAAACCTTTTTCTGATCACATGCCCCTCAGCCTGCGCCTCTCTTTCCCTTCAACCCACAATCAGAATGTTACGCAATTGGTGCTCCCTCAAAAACTCTACTGGTCCGAAAATAATCGTGTAAAATATATAGCTACGCTCAGTCGGTTATCTAACTGCCGTTATATTTTTGCAAATATGACAATAGAAGAAAAAGTCAGCTCTCTCCTGTAAAAAATTAACAATGCTGCCGGTAAGGGTAAGGATTGTAAACGTTTTATTCCAAAAAATAAATGGTTTGATTTTGAATGTTTTCACGCTCGAAATAGGATGTTAAAACAGCTCAATCTTTACCGAAAATATAATATCGGATTACATAAAAGACCCTACATAGAGAGGCGGTCTAAGTACTTAGGTATCTGCAAAAATAAAAAAATCAATTTTGCATACAAAAGCATTGAAAAGCTTAACACAGTTAGGAATGCTAGTGATTGGTGGAAGTTAGCTAACTCGATGAAGAAATGTAAACCAAAACAAAATGGTAATCTTAAAAGTCAAGACTTTATGATATATTTTAGGTCACTTTTTTCAAAATCTGTAAATGATCTTCATTTCTCTTGAGCTATGCCAGAAAAAATAGATAACTTTCTTGACTCTCCTTTTGATATGTGGGAGCTTTTGCATGTAATACAAAGAGCAAAAAATAAAAAAGCGCCGGGTGAGGATAGAGTCAGCTATGAATTTTACAAAAATGCTCCAATTTATTTTTTAAAAGAAGTTCTGTGTCTATTCAATCAAATTTATCTCACCGAATGCATTCCTTCTTCTTTTCGTAAATCAATTATTATTCCACTTTACAAAAAAGGGGATCCAAATTGTGTTGAGAACTATCGAGGTCTTTCGCTACTTGATTCATTATATAAAATTTTCACTGGTATTATCCTTAATAGGATTAATAGCTGGATTGACTGTAATAGTATCCTCAGTGAGTTCCAGGCAGGTTTCCGTAAAGGGTACTCAACGACCGACAATATTTTCAACCTCACAAGTATTATACAACTTAACCGCAAGAAAAAGAAAAACACTTTCGCTTTCTTTGTGGACTTTTCCTGCGCTTTTGATTTAATTCCACGAAATTCATTATTTTATAAATTTTCTTGTTTCGGATTATCCTCAAAGGTCATCAGAATCCTTCAACAGCTTTATGAGAACACAACATGTCGGGTGTGGGATCAAACATCGTTGTCGGAGTACTTCTTGGTTAGCCAAGGCGTAAAGCAAGGGTGTTTGTTAAGCCCACTTCTATTTGCTCTTTATCTGAATGACCTTCATGAAGACTTACCCGGTGGGGTGTTTGTGGCGAATATGGTGATTAAGATTTTACTTTATGCAGATGATCTCGTCTTGCTCTCTAACTGCCCTGCTGATTTGCAACTTATGATTGATCATCTTTTCAAGTATTGCTCCCTTTGGGGCCTAAAAATAAACTTAAACAAGTCAAAGATAGTTGTTTTCCGTGATGGTGCAAGAATTTCTAAGAATCTTAAATGGAATTATGGAGAGAACCCCATTGAAATAGTGAACCATTATAAATACCTGGGTGTTATACTTAATTATAATTTGTCTTTTAATAAACATCTCGACTCTAGGCTGGTTATTTCAAAAAATGCAATAAATGCAAAGTGGTCAAATTATATTAAAAACTCTAAAATAGTAATTTCTAAAAAACTTAAGATTTTTAACACTGCAGCTAAATCAATTATGTTTTATGGCACTACAAGCGATTTGAGCAGGTTGAAAAACTATTTCGGTTTTTCATAAAAAAAATGCTGTACCTCCCCAGTAACACCCCCAACTATATGTTACATTTAGAAACTGGCCTTCACTCTCTTTATGTTCAAACTCTACGACTCCATTTTAATTACCTAAGAAAAACTCTTAAACTGCCTAGATCCAGATTAACACGTATCCTTGCAGAGGAGACAATCGCTGTAAACATTTATTGGGCCCGCGAATGGAGAGATATATGCAATAACCTAGGTTTAGATATAGATACTAACTGTTTTACTTCTCCATCTTCCTTGATCGATCTGCACGAAAATATTATTGAAAGCTTGATAAATTTCGAAATCTCAGAAAACATTAGTAGTGCCAGAAATTCAAAATTCCATGATCTTTACCCTCAACTCGAATACTACTCTAAACCATATTTTTCCGACGAAAATTCTTCCCATTTGGTTAGCCTCGTTCTCAAAGCTAGGGGTGGGCTCCTCAATATTAACGCCAAAGCTTTCAAAAAAAATACAGTCGGTATTTGCACAATTTGCAATCAAGATGAAGTGGAAAACACGTACCATTTTATTGGCAGATGCCCAGCTTTCAAGAACTCTAGACTTATATGTTTCGGTAAAAATGTTCTTTCTTCAGAAGACCTCTATGAAATTTTAAACGGCAAAAACTTTCAATCTCTCTTCAGTTTTTTAAATTATTGTTTAAAGTATAGAGAGTTATTATTAAATGAATTATGTTAATAAATAAGTAATGATTAATAGGAATACGAAATGTAAGGAATAACGTTGTAGTTATTATTTCAATAATTTTATAATAAGATTTATATTAGTATATATGTAAGCAACCTGACAGACAACAATAAAAGTTATGTCAATAATACTGTAATAGTAACATTACACTATTAAGATTTTGTGAAAAAATTTTGTACTGATTTTGTAAACAATGAATTATTAATAAAATCTTTTATCTATCTATCTATCTATCTATATCATACACTATGATACTTAAACCTATGATAAATCTTACGTAATCCATCAAGACGTTGATCTATTGAAATCTTTTACTTACTAGAGGGATACTTTCTTTTATATCATCGCTGACAGCATTGCAAAATTTATATCTAATCTTGACGATACTTGCAAACCAGGTCTTGATGGTATTTCCTCTACTATTTTAAAAAACAGTGTATGTCCTCGGTATTTTCCTTTGTTCATTTTTTTTAATTTCTGAATATTTTCTGGCATGTTTCCATTTGTTTGGTAATTTTCCGTAAGATAACTCTGGAATACCACAAGGTAGTCATTAAGGCCCTTTTTTATTTTGAAGAATTGAAATGTGATCTTAACTCGTTTTTTGATTCGTATGTTTGTAACTGTTTGGCTTTTAGCATTGATAAAAGTAAAACTATGAGCTTCAATTATATATTATTCGTTTAATGAAATGTCTGTCCTTGATGTGTTATTCAATGGAAACCACAACTTAAGTGGATTCGAAAGAATTTTCTGATGCTTTTGTTGAAAAACAGCTTTTTAAAACATTTGTTCTTAAAATTCTGAAATGCGGTTAGTAGGTCTGGGTAAACAGGTTTCTTGTGAGCACAGACTTCAACTTATTGATACTGCGAGTCTTGTTAGCAGAGGTTGTTATTTATGATTTGTATTTATTTTAAAATAATAAATGTATATATTGAATCTTTGCTCCTAATGTCTAATATAAACTTTAATATACTCCTTTAAGAAACCTGAGAAATTAAACCTATTGAATACATAGTATTTCAAACTGTTGGACTTAGAATGTTAAATACATCGACAGTTATGGAATGTTATAGTTAATAGAGTTTGTAGAGACAGAGTCTAAGGATTAATTGGTAGTCGACTGCCTGAGAAATCCGGATATCAGGTATTAATACCATATCTTCTTTAAGTCAGTACAAGACTTCTTTCACTGTCAAAAGCTCTGCATGGAACATGAAAAACTTACTGGGTAGGCATAATGCGAGACTTAGTTCTAGCAGTTCAGAGTAAACGCCTCCACTAACCCCTTTATTATCATTATCGTATGAATCGCTCTATAAAATTCTTCATATCCAGACTATTCAGAATTTCGTAGACTACCAGGTTCTAGAGGAAACGAGACAGCACACCGCCTTACAGAGTACCTCTATTGACACCTCTTCTGGCAGAATAGTCCCCTAGTTCTAAGTCAATTATTCTGATTGTCAGCATTTTATGAACTGAGCCTTTAAGCGTATGTGCGTATTAAAGTGTGTAACTACGTTTCCACCAACTTAGATAGAAGTCTTGAATCAATGTCTTATTTAGGATGGATATCAATCAATCTTTCAAAGGTCCTCAGAAAGAATGATGATATACTTAAAGGTCTTAGATCTTAAGTATTTACTTGGTAGCATTTCAACTGGGGTATATAGACAGCATAAAAACGTTTATATTAGAAGTTATAACATCTTTCAGGCTTAGTTTCCCGGTGTTTTGTTAAATTTTGACTTAATTTGCTATTCCCGACGACGAAACAAAAAATCTGTGATATTATTATGACCATTGTCTCATATCAGCAAATTGTTCGTGTCAAAACTCTCCAATTAAAGAAAGAACTCCTAGAGATCGGTTTGGCAATACGAGAAAGCCAACTGCATCGGTCTCAATAATTATTTAAGGATCTTTAACTGGTCAGTATGCTTCCTCTATACAACGGAAATTTCCACCAATTCTATACCCTACGCAACATGAAAGCAAAAGAAGACTTTCCAGAATTTTTGTTTGTTGGTAATTTTTATACTTCGCTGAGCTGCCAAAGCCTTATAAAATTCGTTATGTTTATTTAAACTGTATTAAAATATTTATGAATAAATTAATAACTTACTTACTACTCTTTTGCTAAAAATAAAGATCTAACAAATGGTCAATAGTAAAAAGGTCTTAGCTATAAGCCCTTTACTAACCCTGACTTGATCAAAGCATAATATCGTTGACAATCAGTTAACATAACCTCCATCTAAGATAATCGCTCGAGACCGAGAGTTCCCAAAGTGGTATGATGTGCGTGACACGTAATTTTAATCAAACTAATTTTAAAACTATCTAAAACGTCTCAAATTTTGACTGGTTGCTACCAAAGTCGTTATTGGTCGTATCATAGATTCCTACACTTCATGCTAGCTAACTTCATTTTATGGTCAATAAGTTCTTATTGGTAGGGTTATAGTTTTCATGAAATGTGTACGTTAAGTTGTAGATATATTTTATTCCGACTCGCATGCAGTTATTTTTATTTAGATAAAAAAAAACAAGGAAAAAAAAGTATTTGAAGTAAAAAGTTCTCATGAAGTTTGAAACGCTTACAAAAACTCTTCCCTCTTATGTCATTCAATTCGCCTTCTATCCGTATATGATTCTGTCACAGCAATGGGCTCCCTCAAAAATAAACCATCTATATTCTTGCATTGAATTTGATGCAAGGCAAAAACTATTTATTTGCAAGGCAAAACTATTGTGGTTTTTGCTTCCTATAGTCAAAGATAGAGCTTCTCTATCTATTTATATGTGCAATGGTATATTGTCTTTATATACAATTGCACTCTTTAGAAAGACTTCAAATAAATCCAAGCTTCAAGCAGCAGGAAATTTATTTGCATATCAACTTTTTGCCGTCAAAGGTTTCTTGCATTGCACATGCACTATACTCCCAACTCTATCGGTGGCGGCCGTCGGGCTATCCTCGTTCGAGAGCGTTCTAGCCTCTAAAGTAATTTCGTTCTTTCTCTGGAATTAGCATACAATAGTCCTTTTTGCTCATGAAAAGTGCTTCAGTGCCACATTCTTATATGAAGCCGCCATCATATCGGACGACGGAGCTGCGCGGCGCGGCGGCTGTCGGGTTGCACAGGAACCCCACTTTTATGATTGAACTTCGTTACCAATGTGAATTACAACCATATACTTATCTACTATTCGTACTTCTTTTGAGTTTTTGACCCAAGACGCCAAGAACGGGCGTTGTTCTTTTTGTCCTCCTCAACTGTCCTTATAACTTCTTCGTCGTCCATCGCGTCGTCGGCCCGTTTGTTGGTAAATAAAACTTCGCTACTATTTTCTGTTGAAATATTCAAATGATGCAGAAAATTGGATACCAAAACATTTTTATAATGTTTTGAGCAGACATATTTTCGGGGACAAACCAAAATACTATTTTTCCGCGATTCGCCAAAAACACCAAATACTGCGTCATTATTAAGAAGCAATCGCTAAATTTCCGTGGAATCAGGAACATGTATCGGCATCGGTAGCATTTCGGTGCGTTTTCAATCTGAAAAAATGCACCTTTTCTTCAACGTCGCGTCCGTCCGTCGTCCGTTCGTCCATGCGTTCGGCTTTGGCATGCAAATTAGGTCTATATACCTTTATTCTTGCTTTGGACTTAGACAGAAAGACTTACACAGGACACGGACAGATTGATCTCCTTGCCAAGTGGAAGACCAAAAAGAAGAAGAAGATTAAAAGTTGAAAACAGCAGCAGCCGACAGAGAACTAAATACATAAATTCAATCCGCGTCCGCATGATGCGGTTGCGGTCGCGGTTGCGGTCGGTGTTTTGTGGCACAACATTCATATCGTACATCGATCGATTTTAAGGATGTTCCAGCTTCTGCACATAGAAAACGAGAGGCGCTTCCTTTCAAGTTGGGTATAGATCTCTTGGAGATCATAGCTGTAGCTTAAGCTGCCCATCGAACGTTAAAAGAGGATCATCGCGATGTCTGCCTCTCCATAGTCGTCCGTCGTCGTCTCTTCTGATGCCATCGCTCGTCCTCTACTGCTGCGCACCATCAGAGAATTCGCAGAATTCAATCTTCAAGACCATTCCTTTTCTCTAAATCGCATAGATTCATATACAGCTTCGCCATAGAAGGTCTTCTGTCTAACTTCAACAACAACAACAAAGAACACACACAAAAAGTATAAAAATACAAAATGTGGACTCCTCTGCCCTGCCGATGCGATGTCTGGAACAGCGCGCACCCCATGCGATAGCCTGGCCCATGATCATCGTCGTCGTACAAAGAGAGATGGAACTGAAGCTGGAGCTATTTGGAGAGATGGAGAATCGCTAAATAAATTTATTACATGATTCGGAGGTTTTCATAAATTTTCATCTGTGAATCGTGTGCGCACTTTGCATGTGATTGAAATGTGACTTTAATATTGTTATTGCAGCAATAAATTGTGCAAATGTGACCGTTTTGAAAAGGATTTAATGAGGATTTACGGGCGGTCTATGATGGGAAGAGGACTGGACTGCGCTGGTCTGCAGACTGGACTGCGGACTGGACTCATACAATTATACAAGAGAAGTCGTTAGTTTGAATCAAATAACATCAAGAAAAAAAAATAACTTCAATTGCAAATATGATCTGCAGGTGGCTTTTTCAAATTGTCGAAATAAGTTGGCCGATAAAATAATGGCAAAAGAAAGGTATTGGATTAGGAACACAACATGTTACAATATCTATGCGACAAGTGGTAAAAGTTACTTTTCTGCATTTTCAATTTAAAATTTTATTGCAAAAGAAGGCAAAATGGACGGAACAAAATAACCTAGGAAAAAAGAACAATATTTAAATTCAGTTTAAAAATACCTTGTCGAAAAACAGAAAGCATTAAGGACGCAACATGGAATGCAAACGGTCTTTTACAGCATGTATCAGAACTAAACATCTTTTTAGACATAGAGCATATAGACATTTGTTTGGTGTCCGAAACCCACCTCGCCAGTCTTGATAATAAATTACCAAACTATGCATGTTATCACGCTCTGCACCCAGCTGACAAAGCTAGGGGAGGATCAGCAATACTTATAAAAAAGTGGTTAACACACCATGAAGAACCAAAGTTTACTAAAGAAAACATGCAAGTAACAACAATTAGTATTGGTATAAAAAAGAAAGAATTCAAAATAGCAGCTATATACTGCCCTCCGAGGCGCTCTCCAACTGAAGAAGACTATGCAGAACTCCTACATTTGTTAGGACATAACTTCCTTGTTGGTGGCGACTTCAATGCTAAACACACCCAATGGGGATCTAGGCTCATAACAACAAACGGTAAACGGCTATACCAAGCAGGCCGAAAATACAACTGCGAATTTTATTCTTCTGGTTCGCCAACATATTGGCCATCTGATACTAACAAAATACCAGACCTTATAAACTTTTTCGTAGTTAAAGGTATTAAACGAAATCATATAAGTGTCGAAGGTAATTACGATTTATCATCAGATCATACTCCAGTAATTTTATCACTGAGCGAAACAGAAATAATAGAAAAAAGTAATCCCAAGCTCGTGAATAACAGAACAAACTGGAACGAATTCAGAGACAAACTTGAAAATTTTATAAACCTAAGATCCCCTATGCAAACAATTGAAGAAATTGATCATGAAGTAGAACAATTTATTGCTGATGTGCAGCAGGCTGCAGAAGAAAGTACTCCAACTATTTCGAATGCGAGAGAAAAAGAAATAAAATATCCTATCGAAATAAAGGAGTTGATATTGGAAAAAAGAAGAGCTTGAAGAAAATGGCAATCCACGAGATTCCCAGATGATAAGGTAGTTTTTAACCGTCTTAACAACGAATTAAAAAAAAGAATCTGTGAGTTTAAAAATGATTCACTAAGTAGTTTCCTGAAAAGTCTGACGACAGATGCTTCTACAGAATACTCCTTATGGAAAGCAGCTAAGCGCCTAAAAAGACCTCAGACACAAAACCCCCCGATAAAATCTCAAGATGGTAAATGGATCGGAAACCCGAAACAAAAGGCTGATCTCTTCGCTAAACATTCCGCAAATGTTTTCAAGCCATTCCCAGCAAGCACAGCTACAGATCCCTTACAGTTTGTTGACAGGAACGACGAATGTGAAATACCTTTTGTCACGCTCAAAGAAGTAAGAAGCATGTGTCAACATAAGTTGTCAAACAAAAAATCACCAGGGTACGATCTTATAACTGCTCAGGTTCTGAAAGAAATGCCTCTTATAGCCTTCAAGAAACTCCAATTTATAATAAACGCATGCCTTAAACTAAGATATGTGCCACATCATTGGAAAATTGCAGAAGTCATTGCTATACCTAAACAAGGTAATCCACCAACAGAAGTTACATCTTACAGACCAATATCGCTTATACCAATCATGGCAAAAGTTTTTGAAAAACTGCTACTGAAAAGGCTTAGCAAAATAATTGAAGAAAGAAGACTTATTCCGAGCCATCTGTTTGGATTTAGAAATAAACATTCCACGATAGACCAAGTGCATCGAATTACGGATGTTGTGGAAAAGGCACTTGAAGAAAAACAAGTATGCTCGTCTGTATTCTTAGATGTTGCTCAAGCTTTTGACAATTTTTGGCACTTGGGACTTGAGTACAAACTGCATAGGGACTTCCCCAGGCAGTACTACGAAATACTGAAATCCTACGTTACGAACCGACTCTTTAGAGTACGGTACGACCAAAATTACTCGGAACTTAAGAAAATTGAAGCCGGTGTACCACAAGGAAGTGTCCTAGGACCAACCCTGTATCTGTTATATACAAGGGATATTCCAGTGGACATCAACGATATCATGGCCACCTTTGCTGATGATACTGCAATATTGGTGCCAGATAAATCCGTTACGAAGGCTACACAAAAATTGCAAAATGTCGATAAAGTTAGTGATTGGACGCACAAATGGCGTATCAAATTAAACGAAACAAAATCAACGCATATAAACTTTACAAACAAAAACATAAACAATGTTCCAATTTTTATAAACAGTACAGAAGTACCTTACTCCAATACCGCCAAATACCTTGGAATGAATTTGGATGCAAAGCTTAAATGGAAAGAACACAGCAAAAAGAAAAGAGTAGAACTAAACTTGAAGTACAGAAAAATGTACTGGTTAATAGGAAAGAACTTTGACCTATCTATCCAGAACAAACTAATGTTATATAAGCAAGTATTGAAACCCGTTTGGACATATGGCATCCAACTATAGGGCTGTACAAAGAAAACAAATGCTGAACCCATCCAAAAATTCCAAAGCAAGGTCCTTCGTGGAATAATAAGCAATAGCGATCTACATCGTGACCTTCAAATTGAAATGGTTACAGAAGTGGTTAAGAAACACGCTGTATCACACAATCAGCGACTGCAAAGTCATACTAACTCTGAAATAGAGACTGTATTAAATGTACGAGACAATGTTCGGAGATGAAGAAGACCCAAGCCTCATGAGCTGATGGGCTAAAAGCTACGGGAAAGTGTTATAACCTTAAACTTCCCCCAATGCGATTTAAAAATTAAGAAATAAAAATCATTTGTCGATCTTTCATAGATTGGTCCTGATTCACCGGTGGTTTTAGTGCGGTAAGAGTCCCACACTACTCGGTACCGATTCTTACCGAGTGACTTTTGAAGATTTCCATCGGATAAAAAAAAAAAAAAAATTAGGGACCCTCAGTTGCGACCATTTGTTTGTACAAAATGAGTGTACAACAAAGTTCAAGACCTTGCAAAAATGCAATTTCATTCGATTTGAAAAGAATGCATGTTGACGACACAAAATAGGAGTGCCAAAATAGAGTATCAATTTCTCGTGAATTTGATGCTTTGTCTGATTCCATACAAAGAATTGTTTCGTCCTATCCTCGCACTGAAATCGTTGTTACGGGCGATTTCAATGTACACAATTCTTCATGGCTTCAACATTTAGGCCAGACAACACCCGATGGAATGTGCGCAGAAATCTTCCACCTAACTCAGCTGGTCAGCAACGTTTAAGGTCAAGCAGAAAACACTCTTGACTTGTTTCTTACCTCTGACCCTGATAAGTACACTGTTAGTATTGTATCTCCTCTAGGCACATCTGCCCATTGTGTTATATCAGCAAATTTCTCGTATCAAAACTGTTCAGTTAAAGAAAGAGCTCCTAACAGAACCGTTTGGCAATACGTGAAAACCAACTTGGACGGTCTCAATAATTACTTCAGCATCTTTAACTGCTCACTATGCTTCCTCGATAGTGACGTTGACGCCAGCGCTGATATGATCACAAGTTTAATTCTCATGGGAATGAGAAATTTTATACCGAACAGGGTTAAAAGTATCAGACCCAAAGAAAACGCATGGTTCGATGCGAGCTGTAAAGAGGTTATTAGGGCCAAAGAGGTAAGTTTCCGTTGCTATAAAGCCAACCGTACTGCGGAAAGCCGGAAAAAATTCAAACAAGCCAGGAAGGCCTGCAACGCCCATATTCGACGAACCTAATTTTTACATGACCAAAACTTACGGCAAAAAATACTGCAGTGTCCCAAAGGCAGTAAAAATGTTTGGTCATTTGTAAAAAACATGAGGAATTCTTCCTCTTCATCGGAGAAAGCAAATTTCTTTGCTAGGTAGTTCGCCGCAAATTCAACGATGCCAGTGAGTGTTATGACTCCGGCTGTACTTGATCGAGTTAATGATTCTATTGGGCAAATCTTTTTTTGCACTTGTACTGTAGCGAGAGTCCTAAAAGATCCTAACATACATAAATCCGCTGTTCCGGATGGTATCCCCGCTATTGTTCTGAAGAGGTGTTCTTCAACGCTGGCAAAACCACTGCGTTAGCTTTTTTATCTGTCCTACTCCTCAGGTCTCTTTTCGAGCGGATTAAAAACCGCATTTGTCCAGCCTATTCCCAAAAAAGGCGAATCTTCCTCACCCTCTAACTACCGACCGATTGCACTTACGTCCCTTCTTTCCAAGGTCATATAAACGCTGATTAATTAACAGCTCAAGAAATATCTTAAAGATCGAAAGATTCTTAATGACCGGCAATACGGCTTTCGTGGCAATAGGTCCACTGGTGATCTCATGGTCCATCTCACCGAACAGTGGAACAAATCTTTACATCGTTTTGAAGGAAGTAATATTATTGCAATCGATAGGGGTTGGCATAAGGCTCTCTTATCGAAAATTCGTGCTTTCGGTTTTCATGAATCCCTGCTTCATTGGATTAGTAAATTACCTTTCGGATAGTTCAATACAAGTAGTATTGGATGGATTCAAGTCTGAAAAACATAAAATAAATGCTGGTGTGCCCCAGGGCTCTGTTTTATCTCCAATGCTCTTTTTCTTCTTTATTAATGATTTCCTGTCTGCAACATCTAATACAATATATTGTTTTGCGGACGATAGTACTCTTAGCTTTTCATATTCGTTTTCAGATTAACATCCCCCTTCTTCGGATGTGGAACTGCAACGACATAATAATATGATAAGCTCATTAAATTCCGACCTAAACAGCATTGTTCAATGGGGATTAAAAACCGCGTGGAATTTAATGCTTTGAAATCCCAATGCTGTCTTGTATCGTTAAAGCGAGATATACCCCCTTTGCCATTATCCATGGATGGCACTTGCATCAATGAGACTGAACACCTCGATATTCTCGGTATGTTTGTCACCAACCACCTCCTGTGGAATTATCACATTCGCGATGTCGCCAAAAATGCCTCAAGGTGTTTGGGTTTCCATAGGCGATGCAAGAAATATTTCACCCCTTCTGATCTGGCTATTATCTACAAGACTTATATACGTCCAAAGCTTGAGTATAACTAACATCTCTGGGCTGATGCTCCTGCAACCTACTTAAGCCTCTTGGATAGTATTGAACGTAGAGAATTTAAATTGATAGATGATAATATCATCATAAGTTCATTTACTTCGCTTGACAAGGTCTCTTGTCTGACCCTTTTTACCGTTATTTTAAGGGCTCATAGCCAGTTGCATTCTTCCCCTTAAACAGTTCAACCGTAATACTCGCGCTTCTAGGAATGCTCATCAGTATACCCTCGAGCCTAACTTCGGCCGTACTGTCAAATACAGAGATTCGTTCTTTAGCCGTACTACGCGAATGTGGAATGCATTACCACACTCTATCTGTCCTAGTCATTGCAATATTCAGGAATTCAACAACCAATGTGCACCGACACCTGATTCAATGGTTGAATTTGAAGAAACTTAAAAATTGATTTCAGCTTTTTGCATTTGTTGGCAAAGAAAAAGATTCTAAATATTCGTTGAAGAATCAATAGAATTATCCATTAAATGTTTTATTTTACAACAATTTTGACTTCAAACATTTCTCTGCTTTTTGTAAACAGCTGAAAATCGTTTTTATTTTTTGACAGCTACCTCAACACAGCAATCCAACTCGTTCAACAAGGTATCTAAAAATCCAAATATCCAAGATACGCTATCCAACACGAGATGGAACGCAGCCCATATAAACACAACGTCAATTCATTTTTGACATATTCAAAGCAATGAAAATATTAAATAAGCAAAGAAAAATTTAATTCGAATCTTAAGTCAAGTCATTATTAACATTTCCATAACTGTCAAAATGTTAGATAAAGACAAATTCAATTCGAAAATAGGGTCAATTAATTTTTGACGATTGTTTTTAGTTTGTTTATCGGTAAAAAATACATATTTATCTTCTTCTGTATCTTTTAAATTTGAATTATCAATTGAACTGGTATGTGTAAAGATAATAATACAGACTAAGACTTTTTTTCATTACGTTCACATTCCTCCAAAAAGTTTGGAGTCTGTTTATAACGATCTCTCCTTGGCATTAGACTATCTTATAAATTTGTCCAGCTCTGACACCAATATTTTACTTCTAGGTGATTTTAATTTACCACACATTGACTGGATTCCATCCGAGGACGAATCCTGCCTTAACGCCTCTCCTTCTTCTTCACAAATGGAACTATCTCTTCTCGATAAAGTCCTTCTTACTGACTTGCAGCAAACAAGCTGTATTAAAAACTTAAAAATCGAATTCTCGATTAAATATTTTCTTCTGACGCTAATTTACAGCAGTTGTCTAAAGATTCAACCATTTCTGGAATTGCTGATACACTAGCATTTTCTAACATTGACGAAGCAGTTTCAACTTTTTATGGGATCCTTAATTATTGTTTTGAAAAAAATGTACCGATAAAGAAATCTAGAATTACAAACTTTAGCCATCCTTGGTACACGAAAGAATTGCGTTTACTGCATAACAAAAGAAATAAGGCATGGAAAACGTATCTCAAAACTCTGTCTCCAGTCAACTTCACTTTTTATGTTGAACTCTTTAACCAATTTAAATCTCTTTCTAATTTTATATATGCTTGTTATGTTACTGATATGGGCACCTCTTTGAAAGAGAATCCTAAAAAATGTTGGAATTTTGTAAACTCAAACAAAAAATCAGGTGGCTTTCCAGTTAACTTCACTTACAAGAACCTTTCGTTAAATAAAACCATTGATATCTGTAACGCTTTCGCAACTAATTTCCGGGAGTCTTTTGTTAATAGCCTTGAAGAAGTTGATAAAGTATATTTTCATAATCTTCACTCCTTTTCGCAAACTAGTTGTAGTCACATACCTGTGCTACAGAGTACGGTCCTTAATCTTTTATCCGAGTTGAATGATGACTGCTCAGCGGTCCCGATGGTATTCCCCCGATAGTACTAAAAAAGTGTAGTAATGCTTTAGTTGAATCCCTTACGTTCTTATTCAAACTTTTTTCAGAAACAGACAAACTTCCCAGTGTATGGAAGAAGCCATTTTTAACACCAATGTTCAAGAAAAGTAACAAGGCGGATATAACCAACTACAGGCCCATTGCAAAGCTTTCTGCATTCCTAAAGTGTTTGAAAAAGTTTGTTGTAAAAGTGTAGCATTTTTAAGAAAGAATCTTATTTGCGAACAACAACATAGTTTTGGAAAAAAAAGATTAACCGTTACTAATCTCCTCACATTCTCAAACATATGTTCAAACGCTTTAGAACAGGGTTATGAAGTTGACTGTGTAGTGTATACACTGACTTTTCTAAAGCTTTTGACCAACTTAGCCACCAAATTATTTTATTTAAACTTAAGGCTCTTGGTTTTCCAACATTTTTCTTGGTTTGGATTAAGTCATACCTTGAAAACAGATCCTACTAGGTAAAATTTAGAAATTGTCATTCTGAACCTTTTGTTCTCAATTCTGCTTCTTCAAATACAATCTCTTCAGGCGTGTTAATAATGACTTAGTAAATTGATGCACCTTATTTGGTATCTTGTGTACATTTGAATTACCGAGGCGGAACTCATCACCTGCGCAAATTTGATTTTATATATATTGACTTCCATGAAACTAACTATGAGAAGAATGAAGCTTTAAGTCGAATGGACATTTTATATAACTTAAACTGTTCATCGACAGATTTTAATTTAAATAAGTTGAGATTAAAAGCATTGTTTAGAGCCAGTGCTCCACTATTGTAAACGTCTTTATTTTATCTTTTGTTGTTCTCGATATCTCGTGAATAAATGAAGGCCTCGACTTCAAAATGACTTCATTCTGTGTTAAATTTTGTGTTGTTAACGTAAGATATTGTTCTTAGAAAAATGGAATCTGTATTTTTTCAATTAGAAACACAAATGTTCAAAAAATTCTACTAAAATTGTTGAAAACTGGTTTTCGACTTAAAATCTCGTTAGAAACAATAAATTTTGAAATCAAACTATTTCTTCCTATGCAAAATATTGTTAGTAAGTTTTAGTCAATCTTTGAGAAAAATTGAAATGACAACTTGAAAAAAAACACGAAAACCTACAAAAACAACGAAAATACTCATAAGAAATAATTCCCGACTCAAGTATTAGGAGAACAAAGAAAGATATTGACTTATTCATCAACTATCGGTAAAGGTAGATTAAAAACGCAACATTTCATATATAGTAAGTAAACGAATTTGATAAACCAACATCCAAATATGTTTAAGCCGAATCCAAACGGCTTATTTGAGAAAGCACTTTTCATGACAAGAATTACTCTTGAAGGATTTGTGAATTCCTCGCAAGAGGCAGTACCCGCGAAAACTTTTTTTTTTTAAATTAAGCTGGCACAGGCCAAAACCCCTTGCATGACAGTCCAACGCATTAATCATCACGCTACGGATACTACATTTGACTAACTTACTCCCAATTTTTTACAGAGTCCTAACGTTAGGACGGGTCTCAATGCTAGAATTAAAAGTCAATTCGGTATCAACTCGTTTCTTGAAACTCATTTCTAGTAACTAGTTCTATCAATTTAGAACCGAGTAAGCAACGCGCTAGGACTTAGTTATAAGTACTCAAATCTTTCATCTTTCATTACGATTTTTCAAAATCGATAGGATAGGTTATTAATACTAGAAATTCATTCAATTTGGCAATCTTTCGACAGCTGTTTTCTTAGAAATAAGTAATTTTCAAAGTATAGTTTACTAGCTGACCGGGCCACACGTAGCTTTTTTATAGACATGGCAAAAGCTAAACGAATTGGAACCTGTAACCTACGGAAGGGTATGGTACAATCGCACTGTATCATTGGAATACGTGGCAACAGGACCACTTTTCCTTTGAACTTTCCAGTAAAAAAAAGTTGCTTCAAGAATATTTCAGGTCATCTTTTTGATGACCAAACGTCTACCGTTGCATAATTGAGGTGGACTCAAATTAGGCAGGAGAATAATAGCAATATGTGTTGGTTATGCTATTAAATTGGAGCTTATGTGAAACGTTTGAAAGTTTGATATATCGCCATCTATTGATAACTTACTCAATCCAGTCAACAGATGTCGCTATCCATAAGGTAGAATCGTTTGGACCGAACAGATAATTGTGACTGTCAATAAAAGACAAATAATTTGCAATCATAAATTATTGAGATATATGCTATCTCATCTTTTAAGATGGATCAAACTGCAAACGGTGTACAAGTTTGATTAAAATCGGTTAAGTAGTTAAGAAGTCCATCGCGGAGAAATATCGTGACAAGTAATTTATAATATATGTATTAAGATAACTTGTTTTTACTTTTGGTTATCTATAATTCAGTATTTTCTATTTTCCGTTTATGTTTGAAATATCAATTTAGTTTTTGATGGCGACTATTAGTTTCAAAAATATAAAAAATTCGTGGACGATGAAGGAAAGTAGCAAATTTTTGAAATTGAAGTATTTACCACAACGGCATATTATGGAATAGTTTTGTTAATCGGTTTAGAATGTCCGTTTACAATTTATTCTTCATTCAGAAGCGCATGAAATACAACAGACATGGTTCTAATTGTATTATTTCACAATTATAACCTTGTTACACAAAAACGTTAGTATAAGTGTGTTAAAATGTGAATTCCGTATCAAAATCAAAATTATACTATTTTTAACACGTATTACTTCCTAGTACTGGGTTATGAAGTAAGATCAGGTACTTAATTGATATGAAGGAATATAGGAGTTCTAGGACTACGTATTAGGTGTTGTACCTAGTCTAGCTAGACTGGGTACTAGAGCAGCTAAGGAATAATCTGAAGAAATTGGCCATATCTAGAAGAAAGAAAAAAGTCAAAATATTGATTATTGATGATTTTTCTGTTTTAGTACTACAGTATATGACCCAAACATTATTTCTACTCCAACCCATTAGGTTAGGTTAGGTTATAGTGGCTGTCCTAGATGGAAACGGACACACTTAGGCCAGTTTAATGGCCCATTGTGATACCACATGAATCTTGAAGCTTCCTCCTAAGCTCTATGGAACCAGTTAGAGTCCCTTACGAAAGGTGAGAGGCTGATTATACCGATATGATTTAGATCGTTTAGATCGTTAAAGAAGAATTCTCCTAGGTAATTCTTGGTTTTCGAGCTAGAGCAGGGCATGTGCAGAGAAGATGAAGAACCGTTTCTTCCTCTTCCTCGTCCATACAGCTTCTGCAAAAGTCATTTGAGAATACGCCTAGTCTCGTGGCGTGCTTTCCTATTAGACAGTGTCCGGTTATGACACCTATTATCGAGCCTATATGCGATGTGCTTAGAGAGAGCAAGCACCTTGAACGTTTTAAATCCAGTGTTGGCCAGATGTGTTTTGCATTAGTAGCAGTTTACAAGTAGCGATTGGTATGCCAGTACTTGCCAAACGTGGTAGGATGGGCTGTACTGTACCGTTCCTGGCGAGTTCATCTGCCTTACAGTTACTCCAACCCATTACAACAGAGACATTTTCTTATAAATCAAGCAAAAGGGTCCTTAGGAGTTGCAGGAAGGATTCCCCATTTAAATTCTTATTTAAAAATCTTGGTCCAAATTGAATTCTTTATGGCAAAAGTTTTTTTTAAAAAATCGCATTAAAATTCAAAACTAAAAACATAAGTTGAAGTTAAGTTGAAATAATAATATATAGGGTCTTAAATAGACTTTAATTTTGTGATGGCCTTTTCCTTTTGCCATGTGACCTCTAAAATTCCCAGGCTATAAAGATTACTGTTGAGTTGACTCAAGGCGTATATTGGCAATAACGTGGCAAATGTTGTCTTCCTAATGGTCAATCATTCCGGAGAGTTATCGACGAAGACTATCACAGAAAATAGTCAAGTAGCGTTAATTTGCACTTTCTTGGGTCACAATTCACGGGTCCAAAACGGGTATAAAACGTTTCCTTCAAAAAACCACAAGCACCAGCTATATGTGAAATATCTTGTTAAAACAAAATCTCTTGCATATCATTGTTTAATTGACGAAAGAAAAATTCAGTAATCATAGCTCTGTAGCGGTTGCCATTGACTGTTACGTTCTAGCCAGCATCGTTTTTAAAGAAATGCAGACCAATAAATTCACCTCCCCGTAAAATTATATCAGCCAAATGGCCGTTAAGTCTATGGTTTCAACAAAGGATGGGTCCGTTTCATGAAATTTTCCATGATAAATTCGCACTTTTAACGGTGAATGTCCTTCTTAAATTCGATACGTTTAATGTATTGAATTAATTAACACCACTATTTTTTGTAAGTTCCAATCACACCTCAGCCAAAACCTTACCAATTAGTCACAAGTTAAAGACTGAGGGTTTTTAAAAATCGTTTTTGAAACTTCGTAGACATTTCATTTCAAGGACCTAATCGGGTAAGATACTAAGTCGACACTCATTTTCATACAAAATCAAAATCTCTTGTTTCCTTACTCGTTATTTTTTTGTATTCAAATGTCTGTCAACATAAATATAAAAATCAAGTTCAAAAGTTTCTCCATGCTTCCGCTGGACAAACAGAAGGGGGCCAGTAGCCTTAAGGAATAAACAACATCAATGCCAAGTTGGCTATACTATCATTCCATATCGAGTAAGTCAATACGTGCATCTTACCATTTTTAGTAATGGTGTAGTTTTTACTTGTCAAATGTCAAAAGATGGCAGCTTCAAAAGTGACAGTTGCCCAAATAGTACGCAATTCTTACTAAACTAATTCTTATTTAAATATGAAGGTTAATAAACGTTAAGGTTATTTGATGATGGGGTTATTGACTATTTTAAGAACAAAAATGACACGTGGGGCTTATATCCTCTTATTTTTTGAAATAAGACCCAGTTTACTTATTTCACTATAAGTTTCGTTGTCCCAAATAAAATAAGTGAACCTAAAATTCAAACAAATTTCTGAACGTTTTTGAAATAAATTGTATACAAATTCTTCACAAATTAAATCATTGTATGTACATACATTTGTTCCTACATACATACATATGTACGGTACGTATGTGTAACATGTAAATTCACCGGAAATCCTGTTTTTAAATAAAACAAAAAAGAAAAATTCACAAATTATTCCAAATTGATTTGCGTGTAAGCTTCCATTATACAAAAATGTAATTAAATCATTTCCAATAATTGACACCATAGCTCGCGTGGAGACATTGAACAAGACAAAAACAGACATGACACCTTGTAACCTCATCATCATCGTCGCGTCGTCATCGTCACATCCGTATCCCTATACCCATCCTCATTCCTATGTCCCATCTACAGCTATAACGTAAAGTCAAAACCCAAAGCCACATCCAGCATCACAGCAGCTGAGGAGCCACTTTGCTCTTCTTCGTCCGTTGCTGCCGGAGTTGCGTTCCGTGTTGTCATTTCTTTGCTAAATCATTCTCCAGTCGATCGTCCTTACCCAGCATCACATTCACATTCACCTGACAAATAAGGCAAAATGACGTGAGTCAATCAAAGAATCACTTAAGCCATCATGCGAGTGAGCTGACAAATGTAAATGTGACTCATCACACAGGTCGCACAGTTCGTAGCTCGCAGCTTGCCAATTCGGGAACACATCACAATAACTGGAAATATACTCATGGCTATGGGATCTGGGGGTAGGAAGAATGCTTTGAATTTATTGGGCCATTGGACGTGCGTCCGTCGTCGTGTCGTTTCGTTGGAGACCCTCCTCGTAGTGTTTTCTAAATTCAAATTGGACTATATCGACCAGCGACATCTACATTATTATCAATTTGAGTTCCCCTGAGCGATTTTGACAGTTCTGCATTAGTTGACACACAACCAAAATAAGATTGATTTTTTTTTTGGAAATACGGTTTTCAGGTAGGACAGAGATGGTTTCTGGGTGACATTCTTATGGCCTTTGTCACCTTAGCCATCAATCCATCACCTAAATATAGAGACATCCATTTAACTTGGAGGCGCAGAAGAGCACATCACCTGCCTTATCGATTTTATAAATTTCTCTATATTGTTTTAGCCAAAATTACCATCAATACCAAGTTGTACATTTATACGGGGATGACGCACGACTACGACGAAGACGAAGACGAAACGCGGACAGACAATTTGATTGGATTAAAGATGAGAATTTATCGCTGGGGACCACCTCACGAAATTCCATCGCACATCAGAGTAGCTAAAACGCCATTCACTTTACCGCTATACCTATTTCTGCTACGATGCCGATGATGGTTAAAGAACAAGAAGATATCCCCCTGATTCAACAAGATTGACAAATCTAAAGCCCTCAATTACCAAGTCAAATTTCATGCTCAAATTCAATTTGATTTTTAAGTGGAGACTTTGAAAATTCAATCACTGACGTTTAGTTTTTCGAAAATGAACATAAATTGGTTTTTGAAGAGGTAGAGCGTATAGGGGTGGTTGGGAATGCGGTTTACTTAATATTTACTTTTGGGGGTTCAACGTTTAACGCTGAAGAATAGTTAGAAGCAGTTATGACGAAGATACCATTCTTTTGTATCATTCAATAACATTTCAATTGAATTTGGGCATTTTTAATTCAGAAACTACGCCCTCTGTGGGAAATAAGAAAAAATACTTTATGAAAGTTTCATTTATACTTTATAAAGGGTTTTTCATTGTAGACGGGTCTATTTTAAAGTTGAATAAAACAAGTAGTACATATTTAATATGTAGACTTATTGGTATAGACCTGTGTCCGCACGCGGAAAATTTCGATTATGTCTTCAGCTGTGTGACAATTAGCGCCTGGTCAGTTGAATTTTGTATAAGTGTAGTCCCAAATGAAGAAACAAAATTCCATCTTGAGGGCTGCAACAGGCGAAGTTGACGTACGTACGTAAAAGAAAAAATATGGCCGCCACGAGCTGTCAAAATGTAAACTTGTGTCATTAATGAATTAATTACTACTCCTGTTTTCGGTTGTATTTTGTTTTTATGGTTGTATTTTGTCAATGGAAGCTGTCCAGGGTAACTGAATCTAATGATTTAGGTATAATTTTCGATAGTAAATTAAGTTTTGAACCGCATGTGATGCGTATTGTTTCGAAAGCAAATTCTATGCTTGGTTTTCTAAAACGCAATTCCTTGGATTTTAAAGACCCTTATACTCTTAAAGCCTTGTTTTGTTCGATTGTCCGTCCGTTACTTGAATACAATTGTATTATCTGGAATCCTACAGTAAAAAAACTATCTGATAGAATTGAAAGTGTTCAAAAAAACTTTTTAAGATTTGCATTGAAAAAATTTCAAATGTCTGGTAATTTAAATTTGAATTATAAAAGCAGATGCCTTTTGCTTGGAATGCATACTCTTGAATCGAGGCGCAACATGTACAGTGTAATGTTTATTCGGGATATTTTGTGTAGTGATATAATTTGTGAAGATTTAATATCATATATAAATATTTACACACCTAGCCGGCAACTAAGGATGAGACATTTTATTTTTGAAATTCCTCATTCTACTAACTATGGACAGCGGGAACCAATATCTCACTGTTGTAAATTGTTTAATATATATTATGATGATTTAGATACCTTTTTGCCTAGATAACATTTTAAAGCTCTTTTACTAAATCTGCTTCAATTGTAATTTTTATTGATACAAAAAAACTAATACTTAATTTTATAACTAGTCCGTAAGCATAAATCTGTTGATGTAATTATCGTAGATTGAATAAATAAATAAATAAATAAATAAATAAATAAATAAAAACTGAATGAAAGGGATACGTCCGTAGATTATAGCCTAACTATGTTTGGATTTTCGTGTGAAAATGGTGGCGCTATATTTGTTGACACTTACTTTTTGTAAAATAACAATCAAATATAACAACTTATGTCTATTTATGTATAATTAAGCAATTTGGTCGAGTCAGCTTACAAAAACAAAACTTTATCTCCAAAATAATTCGTGTAACGAAGAATGACGTTTTTGACATCTGCTACAATTTTGAGAAATATCGAATTGACAGTGTTAGGAAAATGCATAAAACTGAATATCGCCTATATTTTACTTTTTTGAGATACAAGACCTATAGATAAAATGAATATCACGTGGAGCAAAAACTGGTGTTTTATAAGACCGTCGATCCATTTCGAAGCTTCCATACGCTCTATAGGTGTTGAGCTGAAGGTCAGATATAGAAATCATAAACATGGAATCATTGACCTGCACTATTTATTTTTGTACTTAGTCCCTCGCATGTTGAACAGGCGTCAATCTATGGCCACCCAAATCTGTACGAGAAATTAGTATGGAAGGGCTTCCGATGCAAATGGTACTTCACGACATCGGTGTGTTCAGGATACTTGACTCTTTATATTCCGTGATTCCTCCAAATACTGAATAAGCTTGCTACTGTAGTGTGATTCTTTTAAGGGAAAGGATCGTATTTGGTCATTCATAAAACAAGCACACTGTTAGGTAACCTGTTTGCACATACATCATGTTTCCCACGGTGTTTTGCTCGCGCGGCGCCACAAGTAATGAGAGCCGATAAATTGCACTGCTAGATACGCAAAACAATATGGAGAAATAACAATATTTGAAACCATTATGTTGTAACCAAAGGAATGTTTTTGTGGTGCTGGGTTTTCGGTGCTGACTGAGGAGGTCTTCGATCCACTGGCATGCATACAATAAGTCCCATAAGATATGTGTCCTGCTCATTCTTTGGCCGACCATTGTAAACGTTCTCCAGTGTTTCTTTTCTTTGTTCTGTTTCTATGTTTCTCGTACAACTTACCTTGCAAGAACAATGACAGTCCGTAATACCGTATAAGGTTTTCCATCCAATACCCTTGCAGTTCTAACGCTTTTGTAGGGCTATCCAATCCAAGTCACCGCTTAAAGATTTAACTTACATGCCTTTAAAACTTTTAAAAATATATTTATTTAAAAAGCTAAAATTATTGTTTTTCAAAAACTGTAAAACTCAAAATAGTTTACTTTCTAATATTAGAAACCAAACTAGATATTGATGAAAAAATAACGTAATAACTTTTTCGCACAGTTTGAAAAAAATATCTTTTTTATTGTACTTTATAAAGCTAGTGGGTTTTCCTAATGACCCCAATATTTTTATGACTCCCTTTTGGTAGAAATAAACATTTCGCTGAAAAAAAATAGGTATCCAACAGAAGAGTTTTCTAATAAGGCCAGGTATAAATAACGTAACTTCGCCTTAAAAGAGGTAAAAACTTACATTTCATTCACAGAACTTGGGAAATTCCAAAACGTTTTCCTAATAAAATGACCTGTCGAAGCTGAATTGAAAAATAATTAGTTTTCCCTTACAAAAAATGATTCCGAGAAAATCTTGAAGAAATCTACAACTCAAAAATGAACACGCAATTCCATAAGTTTGAAGAACAGAATAAGTCCTGGACCCTTCTGTAACTTCGACTTAGAAAATGTGAAAATGTGAAAATCACGTCTAAAGATAACATCTGCATCAAAAGTGGACTTATTCCGTTCTCACAACTGACGATTCAATTGATGTTCGGTTCTCAATATCTCGTGAACCATAGAAGATATTGACTTCAAATTAATTTCATTCATCCAATTTGTTTTTTTTTTTTCATATAAGAAATAAAAACTTTTAAAAAATGGTACTTAAATTGGTAAAAATTGGTATTCGACTTAAACTCTCGTTAACGAAAATAGATTTTGAAATCAAACTTTTGTTGGTAATTTTTTATTTTTTAAGAGCAACTTTTTTAACGAAACAGGTAAACCTACAAACTTTTAAGCAAGACAAATAGACAGACGGGAGGGAAAGTTATCAGTGTGGGTTGCATCCCAGTCTCTTTTTTTATTAAGTTTAAGAATGAATTAGAAAAAAGATTACAGAATTCGAAATTTAAAAAATTGGGTGTGCAATTAACTGTAGCTTTTTTGATGTAAACTAGTTGTGTACAAAAATGTGCCTACTCAGTTTTTTTACTTTCGAAAAATTTAGTGTTAACTTGATCGTCTTTATCTTTTGTTCAAACTTGCCAATATACTTCTTGGTATTTTTCTGGAAGCTTATTCTGACGAATGAGTTGTGGGAGGTATAGGCAGGGTTATCTGATAAGGTGAGAAGAATCTATTTCAATTCTTCACCAGCTATTATGACTCTGACAAAGACTTCATCGTGACCGCAAACAAAAACTCTGCTACAAGGCAAACAAGCCCAAGCGATCCTGCGACCAAAATCGTGACAGTATCACGTACAAAGATCCTGGGTCTTTCTCCACGAACTCTCCAATAATCATTAACTATCGACCATCTCTACTTTAGAAGGCACAGTCAAGATGATAAACTGACTAAAAACCTAAACTAACCAATTTGTGAAAGCAGTCTTAAAGTTTAATGACTTAAAACATACAAAACATATAAAACCTCCGTACAAACAAACTAATACCACGAACCCAAGAGAATTAATGGCTAAATCACAAACACGCTTCAGCTTCGGCTTCACCTGACGTTTACAAGTTCACAATGGAGCTTCGATCTCACGTTTCGTTTGTCAATCGTAAGGAAAAGAACGTAATGTGACTCCAAACGGAAGCTCGTGTTCAATTATCTGAGCATTTGCTTTGTCTGACAGATCAACAGATGTAAAAAAATGTCAACAAACATAATTATTGCTCTTTGGAGGGATGAAATAATAGAAATGTCATTCAAAGCAACCTCGAAGCAGGTCCACGTAACGCAGACGAAGCCGAAGCTGTAGCGTGTTTGTAATTCAGCCATTTTGTATTTAAAAAAAAAAAAACATTTCAAATGGTTTACATCAACACTTCTTCGAAACCAATAAATCCAATTTGCAAGGAAATTTTACAACAGGGTTATAAAATGTGTTCCCTTAATAAGAACCTTATTAGGTAATTTAACAAGAAATAAGAACATTATTTTCGTCTATAACTTTGACATTGAACTTATATTATAGATACAGCTTTTAATTTTAACCTAAGATTAGATACTTAATCTATTGTGTTAACCAAACTTTTCCAAAACTTAAAGTTTTGCAGTTTTTCGTTTTTCGGGTTTCAAAATAACTCGTATTAAAAGACATTCTTGATGAACATATAATAAGATAAATACAGTTTGGACTTTGACATTAAGTGCCAAAAACGCTCTCATTTAAATGGCCACTTCGGAAAGATTTGCAGCATGCGATTCCTTAAACGTACATTTCAGAATTTTTTTTGCACACTCGAATAATGTTGGCTTCTTTAATACGTCTACCGTTTGGAGATTATTCGCGTAAGCACGGTCTTTTCACAATGCGATTTTGAGCATGAGCTACATAATTATGTACATGTCTTCGCCAGAATAAAAAAATAACGTTATGACTATAAAACTTTCGGAATCCACGAAGTGTTCATATTTACTTTTGAATCACCACTTTGTTAGCAATTTTTAATAATTTAAACAAGTTTTTTAAAGTTTAAATGATCCATTAATATTTTATGACATATGCAATCAATTACTTCAAATGTTATAATTTTGAGGTTTAAATGCTCGCGAACAATTTATTCGTTGCAGTGTGGATGGTATGTGGAACAGGCATAGAGTTTGACAGTTCGTAGTAACCACACTGCAATTCGTTGCTACCAAATGATTTTTACAAAATTTAAAGGGCCTTGCACATGAGAGCGAACAACGAATGAACGAAAAGTCAATTTCAAACAAAAACACATTTTTAAAATTATAAGAAACCAATTGTTAGGATAACAAAATTTGCATTTTGTTCTCTAAAACAAGACAATTTTGTAAAAACAATCTAAGAGGCTTCATCTCTTACGATATGAAATATCACTGTACTTAATAATTACTTTGCTCAGAATAATAAAATTAAAGCTTATTTATTTTTCACTGTTTCCATGTAATCAAAATAATATTTTTCATTAGTAATAAAGAAGTTTTGTTCAAGTTAATACATTTTGTTTCCTATTTTGATCAAGAAAATCCCTATTATAAATCAGAAGTGGGATAAAGTTCCTCATTTTATTGAATAGTGGTTGCATTTCTTACGATAAATTAAAGAAAATTTACTAAAAAAAATTGTATTCCTAAAATTTTTCCAAACATTGATGCAAATGCAATAGCTCGCAAGTATGAAAAAATGAAATCCGAGTTGCAACCTACGAGTTCTGGTTACAACAGAGCTGTACAACCTTCGAGAAGTGTGCCACGTGTTGATGCTAAGGTCAGGTGCTTTAACTGTGACGAAGAGGGTCACATATCAATTAACTGTCCCAAGGTTCGTGTTTCCGATGCGGACAAAAGGGACATATTATCACCAATTGTCCACAAAAGTCTTCAGGTCTCGTCGTCCAGAGAGGAAAATATACAATGGAATCTCAAGTTTCAACATTGATGACCGATTTTCATGGAGTGTTGGAGTATGAAATTAAATCTGCGAATCGGGACGCTGAAAGTTTTGGAGCTCGGATGAACATCATGACCGTTATAGATACTGGCAGTCCTATAAGTTTCATCCAACAACGGTACGTACCACCCATTTTGATGACATCACTTGAACCATCACCTTGCAGTTTCGTTGGAATTAACAGTTAGTAATTTTAGGTAATTTATCATGTGATGTTAAATTTTATGATAACTATGTTAATTTTTGTCTATATGTTGTGAGTGACAAAACTATGAACGACCCAATCATATTACAAAAAACAAATGTTTAGTAAGCGATTGGTGATTTAGATACTAAAATAGTTGAAAACGAAAGAGCTGACGTTAAAGAACATGACAAATTTGAAAATGTCAAAAATTTAGAATGTGTAAAAGACTTGAATATTAGTTTTAAACTTGATGATGAAAATTATGTTGAAAAAATGGAAAATCCTGATTGTGACGAAATTATTTCAAAAATTGATTTATGCAATGCCCGCGACGAAATTGTTAACTTGAATATAAACGAGAATTTGGATTATGATGAAAAGATAAAATTAGAAAATTTAGTTTTCGGGAGTATTACAACCAATGCAAAATATTCAGATAACGGTTATGAAATGGAAATAGTTCTGACTAATCCAAACAGTTTTTTTTTCATTGTGCTCCTAGACGTCTATCTTATGCACATAAAATTGAGTTGCAGAAAGTTCTGGACGATTTGCTTAAAAATAACATAATTCGTAAAAGTTATTCACCGTTAGGATCTCTGATAGTACTGACAAAGAAAAATTCAGGTGAAGTTCGACTTTGTGTCGATTACCGCAATTTTAACAAAACAACGGTCAAGGATAAATTTCCATTACCGTTAATAAAAGATCATCTGGACCGATTGCGAAACAAAAAATACTTTTCTTTGCAATAGGACAATTCGAATACCTTCGAATGCCATTTGGGCTTAAGAATGGCTCAACAATTTTTCAGCGTTACATTAATAAAATTTTTGAAAATCTTATTGATTCTGGTAAACATTTGGTTTATATCGATGATTTGTTGATTGCAACGAACATTTTATAGTCTTAAAAGACGTTGTCTCCAAATATGGTTTGCATCTTCGTTTAGACAAGTGCATTTTTATGTATGAGAAAATTAGGTATTTGAGATAGGAGGTTTTGGCGAATGGAATAGGTCCAAATTATGAAGGTTTAAAAGCTGTAGCCGATTTTCCTATACCTACAAATGAAAAGAAGTTGCACTCATTTTTGGGTTTATGCTCTTACTTTCGAAATATAAAGGTCCCTATGAGGTTAAAAAAGTCCTGCCTAATGACCATTATAAAGGGTGATTTTTTTGAGGTTAGGATTTTCATGCATTAGTATTTGACAGATCACGCGGGATTTCAGACATGGTGTCAAAGAGAAAGATGCTCAGTATGCTTTGACATTTCATCATAAATAGACTTACTAACGAGCAACGCTTGCAAATCATTGAATTTTATTACCAAAATCAGTGTTCGGTTCGAAATGTGTTTCGCGCTTTACGTCCGATTTATGGTCTACATAATCGACCAAGTGAGCAAACAATTAATGCGATTGTGACCAAGTTTCGCACTCAGTTTACTTTAGTGCGTAGAGAAGAGAATATTGCGTCTGTTTCTGAGAGTGTTGCTGAAGACCGTGAAATGTCGATTCGTCGCCGTTCGCAGCAATTGGGTTTGTGTTATTCGACCACATGGAAGATTTTACGCAAAGATCTTGGTGTAAAACCGTATAAAATACAGCTCGTGCAAGAACTGAAGCCGAACGATCTGCCACAACGTCGAATTTTCAGTGAATGGGCCCTAGAAAAGTTGGCAGAAAATCCGCTTTTTTATCGACAAATTTTGTTCAGCGATGAGGCTCATTTCTGGTTGAATGGCTACGTAAATAAGCAAAATTGCCGCATTTGGAGTGAAGAGCAACCAGAAGCCGTTCAAGAACTGCCCATGCATCCCGAAAAATGCACTGTTTGGTGTGGTTTGTACGCTGGTGGAATCATTGGACCGTATTTTTTCAAAGATGCTGTTGGACGCAACGTTACGGTGAATGGCGATCGCTATCGTTCAATGCTAACAAACTTTTTGTTGCCAAAAATGGAAGAACTGAACTTGGTTGACATGTGGTTTCAACAAGATGGCGCTACATGCCACACAGCTCGCTATTCTATGGCCATTTTGAGGGAAAACTTCGGAGAACAATTCATCTCAAGGAATGGACCGGTAAGTTGGCCACCAAGATCATGCGATTTGACGCCTTTAGACTATTTTTTGTGGGGCTACGTCAAGTCTAAAGTCTACACAAATAAGCCAGCAACTATTCCAGCTTTGGAAGACAACATTTCCGAAGAAATTCGGGCTATTTCGGCCGAAATGCTCGAAAAAGTTACCCAAAATTGGACTTTCCGAATGGACCACCTAAGACGCAGCCGCGGTCAACATTTAAATGAAATTATCTTCAAAAAGTAAATGTCATGGGCCAATCTAACGTTTCAAATAAAGAATCGATGAGATTTTGTAAACTTTATGCGTTTTTTAAAAAAAAAAGTTCTCAAGCTCTTAAAAAATCACCGTTTATTATAGAAGACAAAGAAAATATCCAAATATCTCGTGTGCCGTATAAAGTTCAAACATAACCTCTAATTTTGCATCAATCAATTTAATCGAATTTTTTTATTTTATCAATTTTATGTAAAAGTTTTTTTTTAATGTTAAAACTTTGTCATTATGTTTTTTATTTTTTTTTTTCCAAATTGAACAGCAAAAAAAACTGATATGATTAAAACACATTATTTCATAACGTTAATTATATTCATGTATGATGTACTCAATTTTGTTTAAAAGTCTATAGATGTAAGAGAATTTAAAAGAAAAATAGTAATTTTAAAGAAAAATGTTATGTTGATGTAAATGTTGTTGCATGTAATTGTAAATCGAGGACGATTTATAGTCAGGATGGCCGAACTGTAAGAGGCTTTATCTCTTACGATATGAAATATCACTGTCCTTAATAATTACTTTCCTCAGAATAATCAAATTAAAGCTTATTTATTTTTCAAAATAATATTTTTCATTAGTAATAAAGAAGTTTTGTTCAAGTTAATACATTTTGTTTCCTATTTTGATCGAGAGGTGTATAGTAGCTACGAACCGTCAAACTCTAAACGCATTCCACATACCATCCACACTGCAACGAATACATTGTTCGCGCTCAACTTAACCTCAAAATTGTTGAAAAGGGTAATTATAAATTGACAATTCGTCGCTGTCTGCAAATAGAAATAAAGCTTGTGAAAAAAAGTCAAAATATACGGACATCAACAGTTCGCTGTTCGTAACTCATGTGTCAAATGCGTAAGCGCTACAAACTTGAAAGCACAAAACGACTGACCCATTGCTACTCTATTTCTTAAATCTTACGCTATGATATGCTAACAAAGTTTTTGTGGTAGAACAAAATAAAGTCAATCTAATAATAATTTTTGAGAAACTTCCTTTCCTTCTTTGTCATCGTCAACTCTCTTGCTCGCCTTAAACCTGACCAAGCCAAAAATGTGTACCATTTATTTCATAAGAAAGCAACAAGTTCCATCTTTAGAAAATGTATATAAACGTAAGTACTAAACGTCTTCAAATACTTTACCCACTTAAAAGGATAACAAGCACACCACCAACAACAACAACAAAAACAAAAACAACAACTCTCCAAACCAAGATGAATCGCTAGATGAAGGATAATGATATAATTAATGCTGCTTCTGTGATGTTGCCATTGCTCCTGTTCTTGTTCCAAAGTCGAGTCGTCCGTTGTCGTCGTTGTCATAAGATCGGAGTGTGCTATTGCTGGTATATATTCCCAGGCTTCTCGCAGTCTCTTCGATGGCTTCGCTGGATCGATCCGTTCGCCATAGCAAAACCAAACCAAACTAAACCACCATCTTCTCGATCAGTTCCAGTTGCAGTTGTGCGCATTTCCAATGTCTTCAATGTTTAATCATCTTCTCCCTTTTTGTGGAACTTTGAGTGCAGGATCAAAATGCCGCCAAATAAAGGCGGAGAAGGGTGGACATAAAAATTATCTGATTATAAAACGGTTTGTTACTGTTTTGCCATTCTTCACAACACAAGCCGACCGACGACGACGAGTATACGACGATCAACGCTCGACGATCGACGAAGATTGTATGGATCTACCATTGTCCGTCCGCCCTTTGAAACATATCGATGCCATTGATGATGCACTCTCTGTGCTTTTTTTATTGTGAAGGTTGTTATTGCGCTGAGCCACCCTCTCCCCCGCCTGTGTATCTTTCCAAGTGCATCCCACTGGGCCGTAGATAGGTCTGGAAGACCAGGTCTCTGTCTTTCAACCCAATAGGCTTGGGCTACGGTTTGGTGCTTCACCGCGCAAAACGAGGAAGAAATCCGTCCGCGTCGCATCGCCATTTTTTATTTGTTGCCAGTTTCTGCCACAGAGATCCACACAATTATGTGTTGGTTGCCGAAAAGGATTTGTCTCCAAAGGACAGTAGTTAGGTTAGATACCGACTCGACCCGACCCGATATGGGGATGGGGAAAGCACGAGAAATCAGGATTGGTGTTTTGCGTCTCTTCTTCTTTTTTGTTAATGATGACTCTCGCCAAGCTGAGAAAAGAAGAAGGATTTAATCAGGAGGTCTTCGCCTCCTAATTTGTTGTTCATCCAATTTGGTTTTTGGCCTTTTTTTGTCCGCTAACTTTGTGTTGTTGCAGGGTTCTGGGACTACCGGCCGGCCGGCTAGCCGCTTAGGTTGTATAGTTGCCCTGATCATGGCTGATGGTCTGATGAACGCTGCATTAGGTTGCGTTGCGGTAGCTGCTGCCATTGGCACTGCCACTGCCAGTCATTGTGCTTGGAATTTCAACTCCGCGGCAGAGATTTTCCACATTCGTGTTAGGTATCTTGTCCTCTTGGCCTCACAATATGTAAACATGGAGGCAAATTTCAACTGGGGATTGTGTGTTTCTTAATATGTTGCCCTTTACATGTGGCCCATCATCAGAGACCGCAGAGTTTTGCGCGTCTCCCGGAGTAACGCACGTTTTTGTCCAATTCCAAACTTGAGCGTCCACTCTCATGGCTCATCAGGCTGACTGGACCGTCAAGTTACAAGGTTGGCACCTTGTTCAACTGACGGCCGGCGATGGCGGTAGTGGTGGAGTCGCAGTTCGGCGATGCAAGAAAGTAGCATCAGCGGCAATGACCCTGATGAGGAATCAACGATGAAGAGGAACAAACTGAACATGTTTTCTGTCCAAAATAACAAGACGATGGTGTAAACTGAGATTCTCTTGGCGAATCAGTTTTGTATATAAAATGCTTTCCAGGTGTTTTTTTTTTAATTTTTAATTTTGGTCCTTCGACCGAGATAAGATTTCCAAAACGGCATAACATATATTTTTTTGGCAATGGATCATGCATCATGTTTCCGTTTATCTTGTAGTAAGATCTCTTCAAATTCAGATAATAATTTGTTTGAAAAATGAACCGAGATGTTTTCGGAAGGATAAAATTTTATTAATTAGTCAAAGTGTTTTTTTTTTTGTTGAATGCGTCCTTTTTTTGAGAATTTGATGATGCGCTGCGGTGATGGTGAAGGTGTCGCTCGTTTTATCGATGTGGGATTTTCTGGTGAATTTTAGTGATCGTCATTAAGACACCAAAATGTAAACCTTAGCTTATACCTGTCGTTGATGAGGTCTGAGGAAGTGGACAGGTCAGCTGTCAATTTGGAGTAATTGGATATTGATCTGATATGGGAGGGAAATAATAAAAATGTTTTGTTGAGTTTAAGATTATATTTGTGTGTGTTTGTATTTGATGATATTTTGGCATTTTCTCACGAGTCATCAGTTTATCGGAAAGTGATTTAGCACGTCTGTCTTTTGAATTAAATGACGTAAGTTACGGTTGTGAGGCTTTATATTGGGCTGAACTCAGGTCTAAGATACAATGTAAGTTTGATCAAATATATACGACCGAATGTTTTGAATATAATCTCGTTCAAAAGCTGAATCTAATAGCAAGACGTTATTTTTGGTTTCAGTGGTAGCATACGGATTGCGTATACAATGGGATAAAAAAGAGTTCCAAGGCGGGCCATTAATATCGTCAAGACAGTTGATAACACGTGCTGAGAGTTTGGCATTTCGTCATTTTGGTTGTATGTTATACACTTAGAAGAAGTTAATAGAGGTGTAAACGGTAAACGGTGGAAAATAAGAAGGTATTACTAGTCGAGACCAGTGAAATGACTTCTACCACTTAAATGGTACATATTTCTACCTCCAACTCAAATTATACTAAATTTTAACATTTGCTGGTTATAAAAATAATTTTTGCCATAATCTAAAATGTATTTTGGGATACATTTTGAAGAATTTGTACTTGAAAATGAAATTGATGAAAATAAAATCATAGAACTAGGAAAAGTTGTGCCTTTTGAGGATTAGTGAGGAGAGTCTAGGGGCTCTCGAAAAGGCCGAGTACAAACCTAGTTTTGGCATAAAGAATGCCCAAATTAAAATTCTGCAGAGTCGGGCAACAGACACCGAAAAAGCTGATGACAACGTCGAGGTTGACGATGTTGTTAGCGGAGTCGAGGTCCCCAGCGAGTTGCCGGGCTCCAGTTCTGCAGCTAAAAAAGGTCATCCAGATTAATCTGAAGCACTTTAAGTGTGCTTCAGATAATCTGAGAGTTTTCCTTAGGGAGGAAAACTTCGACATTGGCGTTATCCAAGAACCATGGATAAACGGTCTCAAGGTGCGAGGCCTCCAAGACAACCAATACGACCTCTTTTATAAAACCGCAGATCAAGACCAAGGTAATCCCAGCACTTGTATTTTAGCTAAGAAACATTTAGAAGGTTTTTTATGTCCAAATTTTAGGTCTCCCGATCTGACAGTTGTCAGATTTGAAAATAAGAATACGCAGGGTTTGCTGTTGGCCTCTTTTTACTCTGTCGATAATGTAAAAATCATAACCGAAGCTAAAATCAAAAAGGCAAACCTTCTGATGGGAGGCGACGCAAATGTTCGGCATACCCTTTGGCGAAGCTCTGAAATCAACGAACGAGGTGAGTCACTTTTTGATTTTATTATTGAACATAATATGACCATTTGTAACAGAGGCAATACTTCCACTTTCGTGTTTCCAAGCTCGGAAAATTATGATGGATGGGAGGATGTGCTTGATGTTATTTTATAGTAAACAACCGTAATTTATTAGTGGAGAATTGGAGAGTTTCCCCTTTGAATTCGTTTTCGGATCACAAGTGGATTCTTTTTCAAATTATTTTCGAGTCAAAAACCCTCCGCCTTATAGAAATCCCAAAAGAACTAACTGGAAGAAATTTAGTCAAATTGCTAATTCCAAACTAAGCAACTTACCGAATCTCACAGAACCGATAGGAGACTTCGAATCAAAGGTGAAAACCTTTGAAACTTCTATAAGCAAAGCTTTTAGAGTCTCTTGCCCAGTTAAACCCTTCCTTCTTGGTGGAATGAAGAACTGTCCAGTCTTAGGAAAATGACGAAAACAATTTTCAATATCTGCCACAAACATAAGTTTGACCAACCCTACACAGACTCTCTTAAAATTTACAAACAAGCCCTGTCATTAGCAAAAAAAGACAAGGCTGGAGAGAATACTGTCAATCAATCGAAGACATAAAGGACTCGGCAAGGCTCAGCAAAGTTTTATCGAAGGAACATTGTAATCCTTCATTTCTAAAAAAGCCTGATGGAACCTTAACAGCCTCTCCAGCCGAATCTCTTGAGCTACTTACGCATTTCCCGGGTTGCAAGAGTGATACCCCGAACCGCTTGAAACCACAGAGCTAAACGTAGCTCATGTGGAGCAAGTCAATTCCGTTATAACCAGAGAAAATATTTGTTGGGCCATCATCAATACTTTTTTTTACTAACAGTTATGCTTCAAAAGTTGGATGATATGGCATCATAATGGCTGGAACAAATTTTCAAAGGATGCCTCCTTCTCAAACATGTGTCCATGTCGTGAAAACAGGTCAAAGTAGTTTTTATCCCGAAATTGGGTAGGCGAGGTCACGAATCCGCGAAGGCTCTCAGCATGCTTATCTTAAGGGCAAATCTACGGAGACTGCCCTCCATAAGGTAGTGCGTACTGTAGAACAAACAATCCATTATAAAGAATTTACTCTTGCCACCTTCTTAGACATAAAAGGTGCTTTTAACAACGTCCTTACAGAATCCATAGAAGAATCGTTAAGTTCGGTGTAGAAGACTTCATTCGAGAATGGATTATTTCCATGCTCAGTGGTAGGAAGACTCTCTAGGCAATACAATCGCAACAAAACACGTAAGTAGAGGAACACCCCAGGGTGGTGTCCTTTCGCCTCTTCTATGGCTTCTGGTCATGGATACAATTCTCGGTAAATTAGAGATATGTGCAGTGAAGGCGGTAGCCTATGCGGATGATTTGGTGCTATTGGTGTCAGGAAAGTACACCTCTGTGATTTGTGAAATCACGTAGTCAGCTTTGAAGAAAGTTAGCAGCAAGTTCTTCGCTACGTAGTAAGCCTAAAAAGGCGTGTGCTAATCTGCTCTTCTTTATATAAATTCTAAAAATGAATTCTAATTGTTTAAAGTGTTTTAAGGCTATATCTGATACATATTTTCTATCGTGCGATTTATGTGGGAAAAATGCACATTCAGAATGTTTTGATATTAATACAAACGACATGAAAGTTATTAAATCTATAAACAATTTATTTTTTAAATTTGAAGAAAGCATTAATTTTCCATTGACTTTGTGTTTTAATAAGCTGAGAGAACTCTCAGTGCTCTTTGTGGAGGATTCTCTGAGTAAAGTTTGAACATCTAATATAGTTCAAAATGCAACTACGTCATCGATTGCAATCGCTTCAACGTTAAACTCAAGTCGACAAATACGTGACACAACTCGCGCTCAGAGTTCTAAGAAAGGAGAACAGACTACTCTGCGGGATCATCTACTCCGCGAGAACAAAATTCTCTAAAGAAAAACGTTGCTTCTAAAAAATCTCTTTCTGCTGGTCAAACTTATCGCACTCCCAAACAGACAAAATCAATTTCAATGTCTACTAATCTTCCTATCAATCCAGATGAAATATCTTGCTTCAAGCTCATTAAACACAATGAATCTAATCTAAACTTAAAGTTTGTAAATATTAAAAGTGGGATTTCTGCCGAATGCGCAAAAAAAATGTATGTTGATACTTTTTGGCCTCGCGGGGTGAAAATTCGTCCTTTTAAATTCATTTCAAAAAACTAAGTAGGATTGAGGAATCGTTGATTTCCTCACGATCAAATCTGCCAAAACCTAATTGCATGGAAAAAATATCCTGTAACTCATCGCTTAAAGTGTAGTATCACAATGCTAGTGGCATCCGAACGAAAGTTTCAGAGCTTTTTATCAACTCAAGTCACCTTGATTATGATAAACGGTGATTTTTTAAGAGCTTGAGAACTTTTTTTAAAAAAAAACGCATAAAATTTGCAAAATCTCATCGATTCTTTATTTGAAACGTTAGATTGGTCCATGACATTTACTTTTTGAAGATAATTTCATTTAAATGTTGACCGCGGCTGCGTCTTAGGTGGTCCATTCGGAAAGTCCAATTTTGGGTAACTTTTTCGAGCATTTCGACCGGAATAGCCCGAATTTCTTCGGAAATGTTGTCTTCCAAAGCTGGAATAGTTGCTGGCTTATTTGTGTAGACTTTAGACTTGACATAGCCCCACAAAAAATAGTCTAAAGGCGTCAAATCGCATGATCTTGGTGGCCAACTTACCCTTCCATTCCTTGAGATGAATTGTTCTCCGAAGTTTTCGCTCAAAATGGCCATAGAATCGCGAGCTGTGTGGCATGTAGCGCCATCTTGTTGAAACTACATGTCAACCAAGTTCAGTTCTTCCATTTTTGGCAACAAAAAGTTTGTTAGCATTGAACGATAGCGATCGCCATTCACCGTAACGTTGCGTCCAACAGCATCTTTGAAAAAATACGGTCCAATGATTCCACCAGCGTACAAACCACACCAAACAGTGCATTTTTCGGGATGCATGGGCAGTTCTTGAACGGCTTCTGGTTGCTCTTCACTCCAAATGCGGCAATTTTGCTTATTTACGTAGCCATTCAACCAGAAATGAGCCTCATCGCTAAACAAAATTTGTCGATAAAGAAGCGGATTTTCTGCCAACTTTTCTAGGGCCCATTCACTGAAAATTCGACGTTGTGGCAGATCGTTCGGCTTCAGTTCTTGCACGAGCTGTATTTTATACGGTTTTACACCAAGATCTTTGCGTAAAATCTTCCATGTGGTCGAATAACACAAACCCAATTGCTGCGAACGGCGACGAATCGACATTTCACGGTCTTCAGCAACACTCTCAGAAACAGACGCAATATTCTCTTCTGTACGCACTAAAGTAAACTGAGTGCGAAACTTGGTCACAATCGCATTAATTGTTTGCTCACTTGGTCGATTATGTAGACCATAAATCGGACGTAAAGCGCGAAACACATTTCGAACCGAACACTGATTTTGGTAATAAAATTCAATGATTTGCAAACGTTGCTCGTTAGTAAGTCTATTCATGATGAAATGTCAAAGCATACTGAGCATCTTTCTGTTTGACACCATGTCTGAAATCCCGCGTGATCTGTCAAATACTAATGCATGAAAATCCTAACCTCAAAAAAATCACCCTTTATAATCATAATTGTTAAAACCTGGCTCCATCCTGGTATATCTTCGTATGAACTTTTCGATTCAAAATACTTCATTGTCTACCGACGTGACAGGTGTGACACCCCCTCTGAACGTGGAGGAGGTATTTTGGTTGCCGTCAGTAGGTACCAAGCTAAGTTGTAAAGAAGTTTCACTACATCATTTGGATGTTGAGCAATTATGTATATCGATCATTTTATGTTCAACAAAAAATGTTACCTTATTTTTTATAGTTACATTCCACCTAAGAGTGATTTTGAAATTTATGAAAAACATGTTATGAATATTAAAAATATAAACAATGTATGTTCTGATTTTGATAATGTTTGTTGTTTTGGTGATTTTAATTTATCTAACATTGTATGGAAGTGGTCTGAAGATGATAATTTATTCATTGCATGTAATTTGATGAAAGATTATGAATTCTATTTAATTGATTCTCTCTATTCACTTAATCTCAACCAAATTAATTGTATTCATAATTCTTTAAATAATTTGTTAACTTTGTTAATTAAAAAGTCTCAATTGTTCCCTTTTCTTTACTTAATGAATCTCTTCACCATAAGGAACTATTTACTGAATTTAAACTGTACACGTATTTATCAAATGAATCAATGCAATGTTCTAGCTTCTTTAACTTTAAAAAGGCAAACTTCATTGAATTTTACAATTTTCTTGAAAATTATGATTGGTCAATTAATTTTGTCAATCTGAATCTTGAACAAAAGTATTCGCGTTTCGTATCTATTATTTTCGACAGTTTTAGTAGATTCGTTCCGTCTTCGAGGAGATCCAAACATGTTCAACAAAAGCACCCGTGGTACAACAAGCAAATAATTAATCTTAAAAATTTAAAACGTAAAGCTTTTAACAAATTTAAGCGAACTAATGATAATTTAGACTACGCTAATTTTAGTAAACTGCGCAAAGATTTTTTTATTCTTAATAAATTGCTTCACAAGAGTTACATAATGAATATTGAAACTAACATTAAGACAAATACTTCTTCGTTTTGGACATATATAAATGTGAAAAGAAATACGTCAGGCTACCCAAAGCAAATGACATTTGGAGACACTGAAGCATCAGACACATCATCAATACTTTGTCTTTTTTTTTTTTTTTTTTTTATATTATACGCGCACTCAAGGGGATATGAATACCCTTATCATGATAAATCACAGTGCGAGCAATTAAGAAGGGAGGATAGGATTAGAAAGGAGATACCGATGCACATTGGTTTTGAATATCTGCATATTGTAATGAGTGGGAAACATTGAGTCTGGTAAAGCATTCCACATTCGTGTGGTGCGACTGAAGAAAGAATCTCTGTACTTTACAGTACGTCCGAAATTAGGCTCAAGGGTAAACTGATAAGCATTCCTAGAGGAACGGGTATTGCGGTTGAATTGTTTGAGGGGATGAATGCAACTGGCTATTTCATTTGAGCATTGTTTATGAAAGTAGCGATAAAATAATGACAGGCATGAAACCTTACGACGGTGCTCGAGAGATACAAAAGTTTCAGTTAGACAACGGTCACCTATCATCTTTAGAGCTCTCTTTTGAATTCTGTCTAGGAGACTCAAGTAGGTTATAGGAGCACCTGCCCAGATATGGGAACTGTACTCGAGTTTCGGACGAATAAAGGCTTTATAGATTATAGCCAGATCAGTAGGAGTAAAAAACTTCTTGCACCTTCGAAGAAAACCTAAACACTTAGCAGCATTTTTGGCGATGTCAAATATGTGATCACTCCATAATAAGTGGTTTGTAATGCACATACCTAAGACTGAAAGCTGTTCAGTCTCCTCGATGCAAATACCACTCATGGATAGTGGCATAGGGGAAAGGTTACGCTTTAGTGACAGTAGACAGCATTGAGTTTTCGAAGCATTAAATTCTACACGGTTTTTGATTCCCCATTGGACAATGCTGTCAAGATCATAATTTAATGAGCTCTTTATACGCTGCCGTTGGTAGTCCACATCCGAAGAGCAAGGATGAGAATCTAGAAACGAATATGAAAAGCTGAGGGTACTGTCATCAGCGAAACAATTAAGTGGGTTAGAAGTTTCAGACAAAAGATCATTTATAAAAATAAGGAAAAGTGTCGGAGACAAAACGGAGCCCTGAGGCACACCAGCGTTTATTTTGTGGATATCAGATTTGAACCCGTCCAAGACTACTTGAATTGAACGGTCCGAAAGGTAATTTCTAACCCAATGAAGAAGGGATTCATCAATACCAAATGCACGCATTTTCGATAAGAGAGCTTCGTGCCAAACTCTATCAAATGCCTTTGAAATATCAAGTGCAATAATCTTACTTTCTCCTAAACGATGTAAAGATTTGTTCCACTGTTCGGTGAGATAAACCATGAGATCACCAGTGGATCTATTGCAACGAAAGCCATACTGCCGGTCATTAAGAAGCTTCCGTTCTTCAAGATATTTCTTAAGCTGAAAATTTATCAGTGTTTCCATGACCTTGGAAAGAAGGGACGTAAGTGCAATTGGACGATAGTTAGATGGTGAGGAGGATTCACCTTTTTTAGGAATAGGTTGGACAAATGCAGTTTTCCATCCACTCGGAAAGAGACCTGTAGCGTAGGACAGATGGAAAAGCTTACGCAATGGTTTTGCCAGCGTTGAAGAACACCTCTTCAGAACAATAGCGGGGATACTATCCGGGCCAGCGGATTTGTGAATGTCAAGATTTTTAAGTACTCTAGTAACTGAACGAGTGCGAAAGAAGATCCGTCCCATAGAATCGTTTACGCTTTCAAGTACAGGTGGAGTCATGTAACTCATTGGCAGCATCGAATTAACAGCAAACTGTGCTGCAAGCAAATTGGCTTTATCAATCGCGCTTACGTAGGGAGTGTCGTTATAAACGAGCGTAGGAATTGACGATGACGTAATGTTGCGCACATTTTTTACAAATGACCAGAAAGTTTTACTACCATTGGGACATTGTAGTATTTTTTGCCGTAATTTCTGGTCATGCAAAAATTTAATGCGTCGTATATGTCCGTTACAGGTCTTTCTAGCTTGTTTGAACTTATTCCGGTTTTCCTCAGTTGGGTTGGGTTTGTAATTCCGGAAATTTACATTTTTGGTCCTAATAACCTCTTTACAGCTCGAATCAAACCATGAGTTTTCTTTGGGTTTAATAGATTTTACCCTATTCGGGATAAAATTTTTCATTCCGCAAAGAATTAAGTTTGTAATCATATCTGCACTGGGATCCACGTCACTATCGAGGAAGCATAGTGACCAGTTAAAGTTCCTGAAGAATTCGTTGAGACCGTCCCAGTTGGCTTTCTTATATTGCCAAACGGTTCTCGTAGGGGTTTTAACTTTAACTGGCGTTTTTTGGCATGAGAAATTGGCAGATATGACACAATGGTCTGATGTACCTAGAGGCGATAATACACTGACTGTATATTTATTAGGATCAGAAGTAAGAAACAAGTCTAGAGTGTTGGCGGATTGACCTGCAACGTCAGGAATCCGAGTTGGCTCGTCAACTAACTGAGTCAGGTGGTTCAACTCAGCAAAAATCTCGACATACCTTCCTTCGGATGTTGTCTGACCAGAATAGCGCAGCCACGAAGAATTATGTACATTGAAATCGCCCGTAACAACGATCTCACTGTGCGGGAAATGGGATAAAATTCTCTGGATAGAGTCGGACAGCGCATCGAATTCGTTAGAAGTCGAATTATTATCCAGACTTGGGCTACGATATATAAAACACGTGTGAATGATGCGCCTTTGGACGGTGAATTTAAACCACATATAATTAAAATTTGTGTTGGTGCACTGACCATATTGTGGTAGAAGTTGATAGGCAACATCATTCCGTACATATACAACTAGACCATGGTGAGAAAAGAATAAAGGCACTAAGCTGTAACCGAAGAGATTAAACTCAGAGTGATCGGTGGTCTCACCAACCTGAGTTTCGCTTAGTGCCAAAACAGCTGGCCTGTTCAAGACAGTATGAACGTATGCAGCATTGAAATTTGCTGACTTTTTTAAATCCGTTTATTCACCTGCTAGAAATTACAGTTATAGTACACTCTTAGATAATTCAACCTGTAGCGTTGATATCGGAGTATTACAACTCAGTTTAGAAGAAATATATTCAGGACTCCAGTCTATAAAGCCCAAAACTATGCCTGGAGCTGATGGTATACCCGCTATTTTCTTTAAAAAAAAGTGCTAAGTCCCTATGCTATCCTTTGTATTGCATATTTAATCAATCTCTATCTCAGGGTTTATTTCTAAGTGAATGGAAAATATCTTCTCTTGTGCCAATTCATAAATCTGGACCTAAAAATAAAATTGAGAACTATCGTGGTATTTCCAAGTTGTCTGCCATCCCTAAATTGTTTGAGAACCTGGAAAAAAATAAATTGGAATTCATAACCCGAGAGCATATTTCTGACCGACATGGCTTTGTTTCCGGTCGTTCTACAATAACTAATTTAGCTCTTTTCTCAAATTATGTGTTAAATTAGTTTGAAAGTAAGAATCAAGTAGATGCAATATATACCGATTTCGGTAAAGCTTTTGATTCGGTGGATCATTCCACTTTAATACACAAATTAAAACTTTATGGTTTACATTCTACCCTTCTTGATTGGCTGTCGTCTTATCTAATGGGAAGATCTCAAAAAGTCATAATAAATAACACTTTTTCGAGATCTATTCAATGCAGCTCAGGTGTTCCTCAAGGAAGTCATTTGGGTCCGCTCCTCTTTAATATTTTTATAAAAAACTACAGTGATAAAATATTCTCAATACCTTCTTTACGCTGGTGATTTGAAACTCTTCTTAAAAATCAATTGCCTCCATGATTGCAAACTGCTACAGGATGACTTTAACCATGTCTCCGAATGGTGTAAATTAAATTGTTTAAAATTAAATATAAAAAAATGCAATGCTATATCCTTCTATAGGTCATATATCCACATTAGCTTTTGACTACACGATCGATTCTAATGCATTATCTTGTGTAGAAAACATAAAAGATTTAGGTGTTATATTGGACAAAAATTATTCCTTTAAAAGTCACATGGATTATGTAATTGGAAGAGCTAACTCAACTGTAGGATTTATAAAACGTAATTGTGTTGATTTCAGTGATCCTTATGCATTACTATGCTTATAAAGGGTGATTTTTTTGAGGTTAGGATTTTCATGCATTAGTATTTGACAGATCACGCGGGATTTCAGACATGGTGTCAAAGAGAAAAATGCTCAGGTTGCTTTGACATTTCATCATGAATAGACTTACTAACGAGCAACGCTTTTTTATCAACAAATTTTGTTCAGCGATGAGGCTCATTTCTGGTTGAATGGCTACGTAAATAAGCCAAATTGCCGCATTTGGAGTGAAGAGCAACCAGAAGCCGTTCAAGAACTGCCCATGCATCCCGAAAAATGCACTGTTTGGTGTGGTTTGTACGCTGGGGCTACGTCAAGTCTAAAGTCTACACAAATAAGCCAGCAACTATTCCAGCTTTGGAAGACAACATTTCCGAAGAAATTCGGGCTATTCCGGCCGAAATGCTCGAAAAAGTTACCCAAAATTGGACTTTCCGAATGGACCACCTAAGACGCAGCCGCGGTCAACATTTAAATGAAATTATCTTCAAAAAGTAAATGTCATGAACCAATCTAACGTTTCAAATAAAGAATCGATGAGGTTTTGCAAATTTTATGCGTTTTTTTTTAAAAAAGTTCTCAAGCTCTTAAAAAATCACCGTTTATATATCTCTTGTGAGATCTATATTGGAATATGCAGATGTCATTTGGAATCCGGGTTTTAAGACCTGCTCTGATCGTTTAGAAAAGGTTCAGAGGGGGTTAACCAGATTCATATTTTATAAGATGAAGTGGACTTCTTACTTACTTACTTACTTAAGGTGGCGCTAAGGTCCGGGGCGGACCTGGGCCTCAACCAACAAGCGTCTCCAGCCAGCTCGGTCCCTAGCTAGCTGTCTCCAGTTTCGCACGCCAAGTTGGTTGAGGTCCTCTCCCACCTGGGTGCGCCACCTGAGTCGCGGTCTTCCTCTACTGCGCCGTCCCTCGGGATTGGATTCGAAGACCTTCCGGGCTGGAGCGTTGATGTCCATCCGCTCTACATGACCTAGCCATCTAAGCCGTTGGACTTTAATTCTAACTAGGTCAGTGTCGCTGTACAGCCCGTACAGTTCGTCGTTATATCTTCTCCTCCATTCTCCATCTATGCGTACGGGACCAAAAATCACCCGAAGAATTTTTCTCTTTAAGTATCCTAAGACGCTCTCATCTTTCTTTGACAGGGTCCAGACCTCAGCGCCATAAATGAGAACCGGGATAATGAGTGTCTTATAGATGGTGATTTTACATGCTCGAGAGAGGACTTTACTTCTCAATTGCCTTCTAAGTCCAGAGAAGCAGCGATTTGCAAGAGTTATTCTTCGTTTGATTTCAGCGCTGGTGTTGTTGTCTGCATTAATAGCGGTGCCTAGGTAGACAAAGTCCTTAACTACCTCAAAGTTATAGCTGTCCATGGTGACGTTTTGTCCAATACGTCGTCGTTCAGTGTCCTTTTTTGATGACAGCATATACTTGGTCTTGCCCTCATTGACCACTAAACCCATCTTCTTCGCTTCCGTCGCAATGCTCAAAAACGCTCCACTGACATCACTCTTTGATCTTCCAATTATGTCAATATCATCTGCGTATCCGAGTAATTGGATGGATCTTTGGAAGATTGTGCCTCTAGTGTTGACTTTTGCACAATTCTTTCCAGAACGATGTTGAAGAAGTCGCATGACAGTGCATCGCCTTGTCTAAAACCTTTTTTGACATCAAATGCATCGGTAAGATCTTTTCCGACCTTAATAGAGCAGCGTGCATTCTCCATGGTCATTCTGCACAAACGGATAAGTTTGACAGGGATGCCAAAACTCGACATTGCTCGGTAGAGCTCTTCCCTATAGATGCTGTCATACGCGGCTTTGAAATCGATAAAGAGATGGTGGGTATCGATTTGAAGCTCCTGGGTTTTTTCCAAGATCTGCCGTAGTGTGAATATTTGGTCGATAGTGGACTTTCCTGGTCTGAAGCCACACTGATAAGGACCAATCAGGTTGTTCACGAATGGCTTCAGACGTTCACAAAATACGGCAGAGAAGATCTTATACGCAATGTTAAGGAGACTGATGCCTCTGTAGTTGGCGCAGTTTAGAGGGTCTCCTTTCTTATGTATCGGGCACACTATGCTGAGATTCCACTCATCGGGCATGCTTTCTTCCGACCAAATTTTGCAGATGAGTTGGTGCATGCTCCCTACCAAGTCATCGCCTGCTGCTTTGAATAGTTCGGCGGTGATGCCGTCAGCTCCAGCAGCTTTGTTTGACTTAAGTTTAGATATAGCTATCTTCACTTCGTCAAGGTCGGGTGGGCGGAATTGTTGATCTGCGTCGCCGAGGTTGAGTGGTTCTATCTCCCTTACAGCGAAATTCGGTTCGTCATCGCCGTTAAATAATTTGGAGAAGTGATCCTTCCATATTCTCAGCATCGACTGTGGTTCTACTACGATGTTCCCTTGATCGTCTTTACAGGCTTCGGTTCGTGGCTGGTACCCTTGGGAGGTTTTTTTTACCTTTTGGTAAAATTTACGAACCTCATTCCTGTTGTGACATCTCTCTATCTCCTCGATCGCGCGCTTCTCATGCTCTCTTTTTTTCCGTCTAAGAAGCCGGTGTTCCTCTCTCCTCTTCTGCTTGTAGAGCTCGCGAGCAGCTCTAGTCCTTTTGTGCAGCGCCGTTTTGTATGCCTCTTGTTTCGCTGCGTGAGCTTGCCGGCATTCGTCGTCAAACCAGGGGTTTCGCTGTGGTGGCCGTGTGAAACCTAGCACTTCAGAGGCGGCATCTCTGATGGCTGCAAGGCAATGTTGCCACTGGTTTTCAATGCTTAATGCAGGAAGCATATTACTCCTTAGGAGGTTATTAGAGACTCGATCGGAAAAGGACATGGCAGTCTCTTGCGATTGTAGCCGTCTAACGTCGAATCTTCTCACAGTACTTCCTTGTTTTGGCTTGGATCGGGATATCCGTAGCCGTACCTTGGCTACAACGAGGAAGTGGTCCGAGTCAATGTTGGCCTCTCGGAATGTTCGGATATCCTGGATACTGGAGAAGTGTCGTGCGTCGATCGCAATGTGGTCAATCTGGTTGACGGTTGATTGATCAGGAGATTTCCATGTCCCCTTGTGGATATTAAGATGCGTGAACTGTGTACTAGCTACCAGAACGTCTCGCCCCGCAGCGAAATCGACCAGCCTGAATCCGTTGTCGGAGGTAGTGTCGTGCAGGCTGTATCTCCCGATTATGCCACCAAAGATGTCTTCTCTTCCTAGCTTGGCATTAAAATCTCCTAAGACAATTTTAATGTCATAGCCAGGGCACTGCTCATATGTCTTGTCCAAGAGCTCGAAGAACATATCTTTGGTGTCTTCATCTTTCTCCTCTGTTGGGGCATGCGCGCATATTAGGCTTATGTTGGCGAATTTAGCCTTGATGCGGATTGTCGTGATGCGTTCGCTCACACTGTTGAAACTCAAGACTTTTTGCCTGAGCCTAGTTTCAACAACAAATCCACACCCAAATAGACGCTGTCTTTGTTCTCGGTAGCAGTCGCCGTAGTAGATATCGCAGTCTTTTAGTTTGCTTTAGTTTGCGTTTACCCGGTCCATCCCATCGCACTTCTTGGATGGCTGTAATATCTGCCTTGCAGCAGTTTAGGGCTTCCGCTAATTGTTCGGCTGCACGTGGTCTGTTAAGGGACCTAACATTCCACGTACATATCCGAAGTTCGTTGTCCTTATTTCGTTTGCGTGGGTTGTCAACAGTGAATCCGTCCGTATCCGAGGCTTGTTGTTGCTTCGAAACTATGATGTTTTTACGTGGCCAGGAAGTCACCCCGACGGCACAACCCCCAACCTGGAGGGCCAGATCCTAAGTATAACTCCAAGGATGGGGAGCCGGATAAAACCGCTCCTTACAGGCCTGGGCTTCGAGTAAGTCGAAGAAGACCTATAAGGTGTTCACTAAGTAGTTCGACCTTACTGGAACTGTAGACGCCACCGTTGATTCTATCTCGAGAATTCGTCCGCTGCCGCCTGTATAAGGAGAGGTGCCTTAGTGGAAACACCTCTCCCCCCCTCTCTCGTTTGCTGCCCCCAACAACTTTCCACTGGGGTTGGAACCCAATCTCCAGATGAGGTACTAGGCACCCGATGTTCACCGCGGGGAGGTGAGAGTAGGAGTTGATAGACAGAGGTGGGTTTTGAGAAAAACCTGTGGACGCTTGTGTCCTCTTGAATGCACATGTCTACCATTTGAACATCAAGTGGACTTCTATCCCAGATTATAAACCAAGATGCCTTTTTCTAGGCATCAAGTCTCTTGAATCAAGAAGAAAAATTCATGGTATATTGCTTGTGAGGGATATTTTATGTTACCACGTACGTTGTTCATCTTTGCTTTTAATTGTACCAATTTATGTTCCGTCAAGAGCTTTGCGTGATAGAAAATTTCTGTTTGAATCTTTTCACAGAACAAGCTACGGTATTAATGAGCCGATTTGTAGATCGATAAGGCAATTCAATGAAGTTTGTCAATTTATTGAATTAAGTAATTCAAGGGATTTGTTTAAGGCCAATTTACTTTTATTGTTTACTTTTTAATATAATTTTGTAATATTTTAATTTTTAAGATCAAATCTGTTAGCTTTAAGCTTGTAAATAAATAAATAAATAAATGAACAGCTGCTCTTTACCATCAAAACTAAATTACCGCCATTCACGCTACCTCGACTCAACGGTTAAATCCTATCATTGTTATTACGAACGTAACTTTAACTAGAGTATTTTATTTAACAAACACAAATGTTTTAAAAGTGTGTTGAGCCATCTTTTTGCTCCAAAACTTCACACATCCTGTTTGGAAGGGGTGCATACAAGCTGTCCAAATAATTGAGCGAAATCGAGTTCCAAGCCAATTCGATGTCTTGGGTTAGTTCGGATATAGTTGAATATTGTTTTCCTGATCCGTATACTTGACATATCAGCCGTCCTCAAACATTTCCTATGATATTCAAGTCCAGTGAGTAGGGTACCAAGCTTAATAGCTCCACATTTTCGCTCTGTATAATCGATTTAACTACCCGGGCTGTTTGTATTGGCACATTATCATGGGCAGAGGTCCAAAAAGGGTTTGGAAGTATGGAAAGGCCTCTTTCAATATACCATTGTTGTAGTTTGCAGGTGCCATAATAGGAAATAGCTCCCCAAACCATTACACCTCCAACTCTGCTATGCAGCCGGTCCAGCAAAAAAGTTTCATCTAGAAGCTTTCTTCAATCCTAAATTATTTTAAAATTTAACCTTCTTACAAAAGAATTGAATACCATAAAAAATACATAACCTTGTCCATGTACATAAGGGCTTAAATTTTGACATTTTATAAGGTTGGTATATTTGTAAGGTCTACAAAAGTAATATTACTTATAAGCCCTATCCGCTGCTGCCGTTTTTGGAAAACCCTTTAAAAAATATTTCGTGTGACCCTTGTAACGGAAAATGTTCCCTTTTTGTTCATTTAAACCTTTTACCGTTGGAACTAAAAGCATGTGTTTATCTCTATCCGCAGCATGACGAATCGCCCATCATTGTTTTTTTTACGTTTACACTTAGTTTTCATTCGATGATAAAATATTTTACTTTTAAAGCATTCCACGTCGAAATACTTTCGCATCGCAATATGTCTTCGGATGACACAATTATTCTTCGCTATTCTTTCAAAACACCATCCAACAAAACAAAACTATAAACATCCTCTGAATCCTTCAGGATCCTTGATCCTTAATCGTAATCGAAACAAATGTGCATTGGTAACATGCGTTTTGAGCATGTGCTGTTCACTGGTGAACTCCTTTTTACGACGAGTGGGTATTTTATTCCCCATCAGGGACATGGACAGGACATCATCATCAGGTGTTGTAGAAGATAACACAATTCACCTGCCCTTATTGAATTGATAGATAGAGCTATACAAGACATCAGACTTCTTCCTTCTTGATACCTACTGTGTGACGATACAAACATACAAGCATATACATAAATGAGAATGACCCTCGTCTGAGTGTGGAGTGTGTTTTAAAGCGATCCTTTTTTGATGATCGCGTGGAATGGATATGTGTCCTAGAATACACGTTATCCATCATCCTGCCACGGATTAGCTTGCTTGTTGAATTGACTTCGAAATAGACTTGAATTAATCCCAAGGTGGTATCAATTCCCATGAAGCCTGGACAATGAATTTATTAGATGTCCCTTTTTTAATTCTTCGTTCTTGCCAAAAACTCTATACTCAACGATACGCAGCGACGACGACGCGGTTAGCTTAGATCCGTTTAGAAGTGGCGGAATGTGATGGAGTTTTATATTTGGCTAATATTTATTACTACTCTAAATGGACCCTAAACTAAATCGTTTATTTTGACAGGGTCTCATGGCAGGCTTTCAGAATTCCAAATTAATAATATTTATACGTATATTTCAATAGTAAAAGCAAAATTGACCAAAATACCTTTGAAGGTGACATAGCCCTAACTTAGTGGTACAAAAAAAACTACAGGGTGTTTTTTTAAATCATAGGTTCTTTTGATATTAACAGCAGTTTCTAGTTGGTATTTAAGTGTGAAAGACCGATGTTTTACCGACAATATGGAAACGTTTTAAGCCAAAACCAAAATGTTCTTGGAGAATTGGAGTGCCAGCTGAGGAAGCCACTTTAACGAATTTGTGTTTCATAACCGTTAATAAAATGGTCACAGTCTACGTTTTTTTAACTTTGATAGCAACTTCGCAATATGTTTTATCTTTCAAACCTTTACATCTTTTTCAGTCTTTTTTTCCAGAAAATCACAAAAAAAATAGAACTTTACTTACTTACTTACTTAAGGTGGCGCTACAGTCCTGTGTGAACTAGGGCCTCACCCAAAAAACTTCTCCATCTAGATATGTCCCTAGCTAGATGTCTCCAGTTTCGCGCTTCAAGTTGGGTGAGGTCACTTTCCACTTGTGTTGTCCACCTGATCCGGGGTCTTCCTCTACTGCGCTGTTCTGTGGCTGTGGGTTCTAGAATTTCCGAGGCGGAGCATTGGTTTCCATGCGCTCTACGTGACCCAGCCATCTTCATCGTTGGACTTTTACCCTTCTGGCTAAGTCTACGTCGCTGTACAGCCCGTACAGCTCGTCGTTCCATCTTCTCCTCGACTCCCCTTCAATGCATACGGGACCGTAGATCACACGAAGAACTTTTCTCTCGAACCGACCCAAGGTTCAGCTTGCCTATGTATAAGCGGATCGCTTCGCACGACCCCGTCTGCGGCACTGGACACCTTGCACTACCTTACACCTCTTGACATATTTAGCAAACAAATAGCTGCAAGCTCTGCTATTCGCCTCAAAGCTTTGTCGCAGTGGGCTAACAACAACATTGGCCACTCCGTAATTCTAAGGTACTTAGAATCATTTCCAAAGCACACAGACTACACCATCCCCCAACTACAATTCGACAGGAATTTCCAGATTTCTATACCTACCAGATCTTTTTGGGAGGATAGGACATTTTTGGAGGATGAGTCAATCCACTTATACACAGATGGCTCAAAAACCAAACAAGGGGTTGGTGGTGGTGTGTACTCTGAAAGACTGAAATTAAGTCTCTCATTCCGCCTTCCCAATCATTGTAGCGTGTTCCAGGCGGAACTTTTGGCGATTAAAGAAGTCTTGTCCTGGCTCAAAGAAAACGTGATATTTACATCTGATATCCGTATTTTCTCCGACAGCCAGGCCGCTATCAAATCTCTGGACTCTGTCTCTATAAACTCTATAACAGTCCATAACTGTCGATCATCTCTAATGGCAGTTTAATATTCACCTTTGCTGTGTGCCGGGCCATAGAGACATTCCAGGTAACTGTAAGGCAGATGAACTCGCCAGGAACGGTACAGTACAGCCCATCCTACCACGTTTGGCAAGTACTGGCATACCAATCGCTACTTGTAAAATGCTACTAATGCAGGACGCTGTGAGGAGGGCAGGCACCAGGTGGACCAACATCACCACGTGTCAAGCCACAAAAAACATCTGGCCAACATTTAAAACGTTCAAGGTGCTTGCTCTCTCTAAGCAGATCGCATATAAGCTCGATAATAGGTGTCATAACCGGACACTGTCTAATAGGAAAGCACGCCACGAGACTAGGCGTATTCTCAAATGACTTTTGCAGAAGCTGTATGGACGAGGAAGAGTAGGAAACAATTCTTTATCTTCTCTGCACATGCCCTGCTCTAGCTCGAAAACGCAAGAATTAACCAGGAGAATTCTTCTTTAACGATCTAAATTATATCGGTATAATCAGCCTCTCACGATTCGTAAGGGACTTAAGCTGGTTCCATTGAGCTTATGACGAAGCCTCAAGATTCATGTGGTATCACAATGGACCATTAAACTTGCCTAAGTGTGTCCGTTTCCATTTTGGACAGCCACTATAACCTAACCTAACCTAACCCAAGATGCTTTCATCCGCTTTTGTCATATAGTCCATGCTTCTGCACCGTATGGTAGGACTGGGATGATTAGGGTCTTATATAGCAACACTTTGGTCCCTCGAGAGAGGACCTTACCACTCAATTGATTTCCGAGTCCAAAGAAAAAGCGGTTAGCAAGAGTTATTATGCGTTTGATCTCAGCGCTGGTGTTGTTTTCTGCGTTTAAACGGAGCCTAGGTAGACGAAGTCCTTGACTACCTCAAAGTTAAGTCTGTCAATGGTGACGTTTTGACCAAGACGTCGGTGTTGTATGTCCTTTCTTGACGACAGCATGTTCTTTGTTTTGCCCTCATTAACCGTTAAACCCATTTTTGCCGCCTCTGCCTCAATACTCACAAAAGCTCCATTGACATCACGCTGAGTTCTTCCGATTATGTCAATGTCATCAGCATATGCTAGTAATTGGACAGACTTTTGAAAGATAGTGCCTCTAGTTTGACGTGTGAGCTCTGCACTATTCTTTCAAGCACGATGTTAAAAAAAATCAAATGACAGCGCATCACCTTGTCTTAA